>NC_136610.1:14566839-14719339 GCF_933228915.1 Telmatherina bonti | reverse complement strand
AGACTGCAAAGCAATTTCCCCAGACAGACTTGAAGACAATAAGAAGCAGTTAGGGAAAAGACGAATGCGGTTATTTTACTTTCACGCCTTGCACCATTTATCGTGGTCTCAGCATTCCTGTAAAAAAAAAAAATCCATCTTTGACAAGTCTCTGTCACAATAACAAGGGTGTTTTTCTTGAAACAAGTACAAGCTTATTGACATTTCCACTTTCTTCCACAATAAAGAAGGAAGTAGAAGAGGTGATTTTTCAACTCACATTTAAATGCATAACTTAGATATATGACAAAACAATTCACATCAAACCTGTTTTAAGAGAAAGAACTGATCTGTTAAATTACTTGCTGAGGTGTTTTTTTTGTCCAGATTATGTGCATATTCAAACGTCGGCGCACTGGAAACGAGTTCAGTGCCATCTGTGGAGCAAAATAGCCTCGTTTTGTCACTTTAAATCAATTTAATCAGCTGTTTTATTTGGTACAGAGACGTTTACTGTTCACGACTGAGGATGTTCTTCCACAAATCCACAGTCAGAAACAACTAATAACCAACATGCGGACGCATTTAGGTTTTCTTTTCACTGTAGACACGAAAGTGGCCTGTAACAGCTGTATGTTTGTTCTGTTTGTTTCTAGGGCTGCTGAGAGTTTAGTTTCTTTAAATTAACAATACACACTTATTTCCTTGAGAAAAAAGGCACAAATTACTGCAAAGTTCACTTCCCGCAGGAAATATGTATGTTTTGTGTGTCTTTCTACGGCAGTGTTTTGTGGATCAAATTGTATAGTGTTAAATACGTATTATTGTCTCCTATAGTTGAACCATAGGCCATATTCCCTCGTAGATTCAATCATAAAAGTCTTTTTGATGTTTTACTAAATTCCCTTGGAAGAATTTATTTTGGGCAAAAACAAAACAAAACAAAAAAAAAAAAAAAAAAAAGAAAAGAAGAGGGAATGGATGCAAACATTGTATTTATTTCTATATAATTTGCATGTTGTCTCTTTGTCTGATTTTACAATGATTTCCTTCCCATTTTGTGAGCATTATGTAACATGTTTTGTCCAGGATCTGAAAGTAATTTATATGTAGGTAATGAATGCTTATATTTAAGAAGGAAATATTTCTACATGTGCACATAGTTTTCCAGGTGTACCATTGAAATGATTGTTGATGATAAAAAAAAAAAAGAAAAAAAAATCCACCCTGCTTTTGTAGCGTTTTCTTTAAACGAGAACCAAACAAAGAGAAAATGGATTCCTCTTGTATTTTAAGTATTTACATAATCTCCAACAAGGCAGCAAAAAATTGCAAATATAGTTCCACCTGGTATGAGGAGGTCAGATTTCAGCACCAAGGACAGCTCCACTACTTTCTGTTTATATCTTCAATATTTGATTGTGGTTATTTCTAACAGACAAAAATAATAGCCTTTGGGCAATCTACTGCACAAAAAGAAAAAATATCTAGAGATTAAACAACAAATACTGTATTCCAACAAGGAAAAAAGTTAAAATAATTAAGATCTTACATTAGGTTTTGCAACAAAAACGTAAAATTCTTACACCAGAGTTTTTGCACAGTTGCATCTGAAGTGTTTTACATGAATAACAAATGGTGTATATATGAAACTACATGGGGAGCTTTATGCAAATCTTCCCATCTTTGCATGTTCTTCCAGAATTTCAGCATTATCTCATTCAAGTCAAACTAAAAATACTATACATGTTAAATATGTTTAATTACTCCAAATTAAATGGAACGTTTAAGAATTTTAAGAGTGCAGAGACGATATTCTTACTTGTTTTGTTTCAGTTGAACCAATTCTAATAATCTGGGATTACGCAGTATCAGTACCTGAAGTGAGCACAAACCCTTTTTTTTCTTCATCAAAATTGTGTATGACTGTACATTTCCTGCTTTGCACATCTGCAGTTCTTTCATGGATTAATTTGGTTTTTGTTTCCTTCTGCTGTTTAATAGAAGAAAAAAACTTTAGTTGAAAACAGCCTTTCATGGCAGAAAGAAGGATAAATACTGCAGTTTAATTTATAACATTTTATTTATAAACATACAGTATGCGATAATAAATGCCATTGCATTAAAACATCAAATGATTCTATAAACCAGATAGTGTTCAGGTGGATATTACAATAAATACAGTACGGACGCAAAAAAAAAGATTTTCATTTCCCAACTCTTCTGTAAAAACAGTCTGAATATAGAGCTCCGTCTCAAAGATCCCGCTATAAGAGACTCAGCTGAGAATACTTGTCAACTAAATGAGAATTAAAAATAAAATACACAATCTGAACAGAAGCTTAAAAATACTGTAGATCACGGAGATGACCCTGGAGAAGAAGCCTGGCTATAGGATGCAATTCAGTAGGAGGAAACGGAGGCTGAAATTTGCTCTCACACGGCAAATAATTTGGTTTTAGGCTTATACGTGCATTTTTTTTTCCAACATCCACAAAACGGAATTGAGCTTTTCTCATACAAGTTTAAAAAACAGAAGCAAGTGACTTAAAATGTGCAGCTGGCAGCTCATATAACTTCAGTTTCCATCTGACCAAACGCAACTGCTGCTGGTATGGTTTCATATTACCTCTGCTCTTAAACTAGACGTGACCTGTAATAGTGATTTTCTGTGGACATTTCAAGTGTATAAATGAATTGTGAAGCAAAAGAAAAACAAAACATAATAATAATCTTAATTAAAAGCATACAGAAGTTTATATTACAGTAGAATGAAACATTCAAAATAAAATCCATGTTTCCCCTGCAATTCACCGTGTAATTTTATTTTCTAAAGGACAACAAATGTAGTACTTTCATATTTATTTTTCTCTCATCACTATAAATCACAGAGGAATCACAGGGGGGATGTGAAATTAAGTTTTTTGTGAAAATAAACAGTACTTGTAATGTGAAGTAAAGCGTCGTGTGACTGTGGGCTGCTGCATGCAGTTCAAGAGTTTAAATTTGGACAAATTCGCCTCTGCAAAAAAAAAGAAAAGAAAAAAAAAGGAAAATACAGGGAAAAATAAAACGTCACACAGTCGGTGTTTTCTTTCCTGCATCACCTTGCTTTCCTAAGGCACATTAAAGTCTTTACTTTCCCAATGACAGACTGAACGCGGAACAACCTGCTGTGATCCAAAAGCACAAAAATGGCTCCAAGGTTGTGTTATTGCCCAATTGAAAAGTTAACATCTACACTACGTCTTCAAATTAGAAGCTAACCTTATTCTGTACATTTAAAGAGAAAGATATAAGGTCACTGTGTGGGGGAAGGGATAAAAATATATACTTAATGTATACTGTATTTCTGTCTAAGAAGTGACCTTTATTGCACTTTTTAGTTAATCAGTTTTAGTTCATTATTTGAATTATAAATTGATGAACCACACGTTATTCTCAAATCTGATCAATTACTGTCATCAAAAATCTAGTCTGAGCTGCCTGATCACATTCAGTTTTCTGTCCTCCTTTGGCGTCTCATCGCTCCAAGTGAAATCTTTCCTAAATGACAAAACAAAATGTTATATGTTGAGTTCCAGCTGCCTGGAACTGAAAGGTCAATATTCACATCATCTCTGCGTAGAATAGAAAAAATCTGGATCTATGTTGCTTTCTGTTGATGTGTTGATTCTCACATTACAAACTGATCAACACATACCTGTGTGGCACCTGCAAATGTTACCGTTTTCTTTTCAACATGGCGTTGTGTGAGAAAAAGCTCCGTCCTGCTGCATGATGAAACGTAGTTTGTGGTTGCATGAGGACCAATGAAATTCTGATTTCACTCACGTGTCGGATGACATAAACACAGAGAACATACGTCTTTATTTAATGTTTAACTGTCCCCCAGATCTCCATTTGGCCCATGTGATGAATCTTCAGTGGTTATTGAGCTGCAGAGGAAGCAGAGATCCCAACACGCTGCGGAGGACATGATTTGCAGATAATCGAGTTAAAACGGGGATGGGATTTCTTCCCTAAACCTTGTGCTTTTCAGTTGAGCATCACAACGTAGTTGGCTGTCCGGCCGCTGGATAGAAAAGAGAAAGAAAGAGAAAGAAACGCACAACTTTAACAAGCCACAACTGTTTTACTGGGATTTTTTCATTTAAAAACTTGCAGATCCCATGAAGGCTTCTTAATTTTGAGACTTGGGAATCTTTTGATAAAGGCTCTGATTTGATTTTAAAGTTCATTCAATCCCAAAGTGATGATGGCTGCTGAGATCATATTAAAACAGATGTTGAAGCACAAACATTTCCAGCCAAATGGAAAGCAAATGTCCCCCCACCCAAATAAAAAGTAATGCAGCCTGTTTCTCTTCTTATGGCTGCTTCACTCTCCGAAGCATCCTTGAGGAAAATGCTTATAAAAAATACACTTTTATTTACTGATTATTAACAATATAGCAATAATTAGCAAGAAATGCCCGTCTGATTTTATATTAATAAAAAAAAAACCACGCAATTCTACTGAGATAAAGTGACAAGAAGGTTTATGTATTTCTGATTGTTAAATACTAATAAAGGTGATAAGAGGAAGAGGAACACAGTCATGTTTTTGATGGCAGGATGGAAATACTGCCTCAGCAACAACAAGGCTTGAAAGGGAGGAGAAGGACATGGGAGACTCACAGCGGGAGCGGATATAGCACTGATGGCAGTTAAGGAGGCCATTTCTGATCCGGACGTCCGTCCCCGTGGTTGTATCGCCTAACTGTCCCTTACACACCCCACACTGAAGAGAGGGACAGGAAGAAAGAAAAAAACAGGCAAGATGATGCTGAATTGTGTGTTATTCTGTATTTCTTTCAATTCCTGGAACAAGAAAGAAAAAAACATTTAAAGTTTCTGACTTGCAAGCCTTAAAAATGGCCTCAGAATCATTTATCTGAGCATGTACAGCTTGTATGATTGTTCATAAATATGAATATCTTTCAACATAGATGCTTCACATCTGTGATGATTGACACGTTTGATTGTACGTGTTAGATAATACATACAAATATTTCATATTTCCAGTAGTTCTAACCACAAGCATCAGGTAGATGTTAAGAACAGAGCGATTAAAGACGTTCTGTTTCAGGACTATAATTAGATGGAGGGAAAACCTTTTTGTGTTTCACTGTTTGTATGTAGAGTTAAAAAAAAAAGAGACAGGTGAGATAAAGTTACCGTTTCCTGAAATGATTATAAATCTTTAGATCGCGGCAAGTGGAATAAAAACTTTCCAAAATGAGTTAACACATTTATAGAGCTGCCAACCCAAAATGTCAGTCAAGTTAAAAAACAAAGAAACAATAAAACACACATTTGGTCTGCATCTGAAGTCAGTGCTGACAGAACAGTAGAGGTCCTGCTTTCCACCACAAGTAAATTATTCCTGCAAACTGTTTCAGTTTGCAGATACAGGAATACAAAAAAGATATCAATCCAATTTCCATGTTTTCATTTAAAAAAAGGACAAACAAAAAAGGTTCAGAAGGAACAAGGGAAGTTATTTGCAGCTCCAGCATTATTGGTATGGAGCGATCAGCTAACTTTTCTCAAACTCAAGATCTTTAAGAAATAACATTTTATCTTTGTTGTAAAGATGGGATACATAAGGGCTCTTCTCAACAAGCTAATCATTTTACACTTCCAATACATGAAAAATTATTTTCATTATAAATTAAATAATGAATAGATCCCATGAAGTGTTAATTCATGGGATCTATTCATGGGATAGATTCATGGGATCTATTCATTAATCCATGGAAACCCTGTTTCCATGGATTAATGAACGGCTGCAGGAGTCCTGAGTGTTTTTCCACACATTCATTTTAAAGGCCAGAGCAGCAGGCAGATATGTTAGTTTGAAGCGGTCTGGAGTCAGGACATATACTGACGGCTATTTTAAGTTGTGCATTTAGAAAAATAAAATATCTTCCGTCTCTTCAGACACTGAAGGTCATTTAGCATGTACACTTTGGCTGTAATAAAACCAAGGATGAGCTGCAGCCTTTAATGGCAAAGGGGACTTTTAGAGAAAGGGTCCTCTCTTCTTCACCAACCTTAAAGCAGTGGATGTGAAAGTAGAGACTGAGGGTTTCAATGATCATGGCAGCTCCTTTCCCCAGTGGCTGGCCACAGCTGGAGCACAGCTTCTTCCCACTGACAGACCTATAGGAGGAGAAGACGAGAAGGAAAATGCAGTCGTACTTTGACTTTAATCGATTACCAGAGACTGTGTTTCTGCTCTCTGCAAACCTGATGGAGATTGTTACTCAACACAGATTCTTTTTGTCTCAACTGGATTGTCCCTTTGATTTTTGACTAATAAATAATCCTGAACTTCTCCTTCACTCCACCTGCCTTTTCATTGTATTGAAATTCCAGACAGGTTGTGCTGGTCCCTGCTGCAGTGGAGCATTTTATGAGATGGGTGGAGAAATGTGGGCAGCAAAGCAGAAAAATGACAATGCAGAAATGAGCTGCGCCCTCACAGCGGGCTTTTTGTGATGCAGTACCTGTTGGGTGTTGGAGGCAGCGTGTCTGGTGCTGATGGACATGATGTGGGGAGCTTTGATGAGCTACGGCCCAAGTTATTATCAATGGGGCCACTCCTGGAAATGGACAGCAACATGCAACATGATGATGGCTCATAGATACAGAGACATTATTGGCTGCCAGAGTCACACACCGACCAATCACAACAAGCAACAGTTAGATCTGCTCAGTGATGTCTTGGCATATACAAATAGACTTCATCCTTTTAAAAAACAGTGTTAGAAATGACTAAATAATTGGACTGACAATACTGAGAGCATTTTTTCTGATGTTCAGTGTTATTTAATGTGAAACCAGGCTATATGATAATAATGGCACAAAACGCCACCTTCGGGTCAAACATTCTATCTTACAAAGATCCATTTAAGAAAAAAATGTGAGGATTTATTCTGTCTATTTGTCATAAAAATTAAATGTTTAAAAAGTCAGAGTAAAGCAAAGTCTTGTGCCAAAGATGTTTACAGATAAATATTTCCTTAACAAATTTCCTAATGAAGATTGATCTTGCAGTTTGACAACGTCTTGTTTCTCACGCACCTTCGCTCTCCTGCAGGCCGACTGGGCCGGTTGCTGTCTGCTCTGGGCTCCTGTTGTTTCTTGACTGGAGTTGAAGGTTTGGCTGGCGTAGAAGGAAGCTTCTGGCCGTTTTGAATGTTGTGACCAAGTTTCTCTGCCGGACTGCTACTCTGACTAATCAAGCTGATAATTGCAAGAAGAGAAAAATGTTAACATTTGTTTGACATATTGTTTGAATAACAAAATACAACCAGGAGTAAGACATAAATCTAAACAAACTGTGAAAAGTTTATCTGTAGCAGGAGCGCAGAAAATTCCCTTATCACATGACGGCAGATCCTCTGTGACTTTCTGGAATTTTTACCGACAAATATCAACTTAAATCAAATCCTCCAGCTTGTCTGCATGCTGTGTTGTTTCTCATGAGGCTCACATATAGGAGCAAATTAAAAACCGTCTTGTTAGAGGCAAAGATGTTTGAGTCTTATTTTAAGTAATTGTAGATTCAGAAAATCTGCTCAACTGCAGTATTTTTTGTTGTAAAGAACGGTTCACCAACCTTTTGCCTGTTTTCATGCTGTCGTCAGCAGTGCTGATGTCACTGGTTCTGTCATTTTCTCTTCGCTGCCACTCCACGCTCTCTGTGCTCCCTCTCTGTGTCAGCAATAAAAAAAAAAGCAAATTGTTAGTTAAACAGCTCATGTGATTTTTAATAATAATCTGGTACGTCAGTATGTTTCTACCTTTCTGTTGTTATACTTAAAGCATTGTCTATGTCAAAAACGGGAGTTAAAAAATGCTTTTGTGCTGTTATAAGCTCCATTGGTTTTACATTCATTACTTAGAACACATCAGTGAGCAAAACTGAGTCACATGTTACATCATGGACGATATATTGGGTCACAGGATCATTTACAAAGTTCTACATATGAGCAACGTCCAAAATGTTTATTTGAGTAGTTCTTGTAAAGCCAACAGTACTATTATTTCCACAGCGCCGTCTTCATGGTTGTAACACTGTTTAGGTAATAGATTAACCACCTTTCCTTTGCAGTGTCTGTTATTTTGTCTGATTATTTTGATTAATCCAGATAATCTCTCAGCAAATCATGTCTGGACAAGTTTAGATGGTAATGCATGTAAGGTGAAAGATGAATTCCTGATGAGCTGGATGCTAATTTTCTCATAGCGTCAGATATTTTAGATGACTATCCTGCTGTGTGACTGCTGCTACAACCTCTTTTTCCAAAGCAACCCATGGAAATGGAACATCCTCATTTATGTAATATAGATATATAAACTATATAAAACAATCTTGAAAAACTGCATAAAAGTCAAAAAAGCAAAATTCAAAAGTAAAAACTAGCTGAGTTGCAACAGCAGGAGTCTCATCTGTGTGCTGATGCCAAGAAAGCAGCTGCATGGAAAAAAAAGTGGAGGAATTACTGTGCAAGAAGACAACCTATGGACATATTAAACCAAAAGGTTGATAAAAAAAAAAAAAAAAAAATCTGTTACTGTGATGATTGGATTCTGTGTTTTACTTCCCAGTTGCAGCATTCTGGGATTTAGCAGATCTTGCACTAGTTTGGACATGCATACATGAAATGTCGTCAAGGTCTTAAGAAAGTTTATTAAATGCAAAGTACAACTGTCTGTAAGTCATCCTATTCCTGCAGATACGGTCTCCTACTACCCCTGTGCTCAGTTCTCCAGTGTATCTAAATTAGCTCTATAAATCCATTGCATATGGTACTTTTGATGTAGGCATGAGTTGTTACACTGATCAGATTCAGTAACAGACATCATAAATTAATCAAACCTGTCAAAGCCAGAAGAGCAATTTAACAGATCCACATGTCTGGCTGAAAACTTGAACTAAAAAAGAGTGCTATGTTGTTAAACCTCAGAGGTAAATCACATGTCTGTAGTAAAAAAAAAAAACATGTTATTTACATAATAATAATAATAATAATAATAATAACAAAAACAACAACAACAACAACAACAACAACAATAATAATAATAATAATAATAATAATAATAATAATAATAATAATAATAATAATAATAATAATAAAAAATAATGTCAGTTGACAAATTGATGACATATTGGAAGGGTAGCACAGAAAGAGGAGTGAGATCACTATGAATCTTTGTTACTGAGCTGATGACAGCACTGTAATTTTGCAGGGGGTAGAGACATAATGCCAGGGAAGCTGTCTATGACCGATGAACTACTCACAGACTGCCTCTCCAGCAGTTCCTGTTTGCGTTCCCAGTCAGCAAGTGAACGGACGATTGTGTCCTGAGCCTCAGAGGTGGAGGAGAGCTCCCCTCGGCTTGGGGAGGGCAGGGCCGAGGACCGAGGCGTCAGAGGCATCACGGTTTCCTCCAGTATCTTACGCTCCTGTTGTTAAGGAAGTGAGCCAGAAATCACACAGCTGTGTTATAATCTGGAACTAAACTCAAAATGAGACTTGCTTTTAAATGTTTCTAAAATGTTTAATTGACACTCTGATCTACAGCAATGACCAATCTATAATGCATTTGTGTTTCAAAGTATCTTAAAATGCTCAAAGTAATCCATAAACAGACCATGGTGCAGAATGCATCCTCCAACATTAACATGAATACCTCCTCATGATACTTCCTCTCCTCTTCCGCCACCTCCTTCTGTGCTTTCTCCCATTCCTCCTTCAGCTTTTCTTGCTCACGCTGATACTTCTCCTGTTACCAGGGTAACAAAAACACGACATAGCACAAGGCCTCAACAAAGAGGAAGACTAAGCCACCTGCAGGTGGACATGGTAACAGGAAAATATAGATGAATCAAAAAGCTGACTTCAATTACAATTTCCTTTTAAGGGATTAAGAGAATATTTTTCATTTTTTAAAGTTTTTGTTTCATCTTGGACACGGAATTGACTAGTTCTGTTATGAAAACAAAGACTGAACATATATAAAACATGTATAAAATAATTATATGTATATTATGGAAGTTAAATTTATTTTTCTTTACCTGTTAATATGCATTAACATTTACTTTAATCTGATTTTTGTTTATTGGCAGTAAATAGCAAACAATAAAACCAAACGCAAGCAGTGCAGACAAAAGACAACAGCCAAACATGCAGATGCTGTTCAGCACAGGGGTTCCTACGCAACCGCCATCTTACACACTGATTCAAGCAGATGTTTCTGATATAGTAACAAAGCAAAATGACCACAAGCCACAAAAACACACACACACACACACACACATACAAAACAACAGCAACAAAAAAACAACAAAAACCATCCTTCTGTGTAAGAACCCTCCACATGAAGGCACGTTTTAAAGATTAAAGAATTAGAGAAGACATCTAAACAGCTAACAGAGTGAGACTGACACACAGAGAAACAGAAACAACCAGGGAGGCAGGTAACAAGGACACTGATGCACCAAACATTCATCCATTACAGCGTATCTCATCTCAGACACTCCTGAAACAAAACCGAAAAGAAGTGGAGTCGGTGCTATTTCAAGTTTTATCTAAGCTAGTCAAACAGATGGGTACAGTCAGCCATAGACAACACTGCATGGCTTGGGGGGGGGGGGGGGGGGGGGTGCGGCTTGGGCACCAGCAAGAACAGCAGCAGCCTTGAACAAGTCTCCGCCCTTCATATGCACATGAGATGGAGAGGGGAACCAAACAGAGGCTCTTTCACTGCTCAAGACTGCCATCTAGTGGTCAAAGTGTGCATAGAGTTCATCTCCATGCAAAATAAACACATAAAATGGGAAGCTGGCTTTGGAAATAGCAGTGGAATGTGGTTAGTCTTTCTGTGAACAGGGAAGATGGCTATGCAAAGGCATATTTTAGTTAATCTTTAAGATTATGTAGGTAGCAAGTACCCCAGCTCAGAACACAGAAAAACTGTAAAAACTATATACTGGATCTAACTTTAACCTGTTTTAAATATTGCAACATTCAGGTAGTTTGACTAAACAGTGAAAAGTTCCTAATAAACAAAGCTTTAATGTTTACCGGACAAAAATAAATAAATAACTAAATAACTAAAAATCAGGAAATTAATTCCTTGCATATTAATCAATTCAATAATAACCAGGATATAATATACTAATGCGTCTCTCATTTATCTTTGTTTAAAAAGTCAAAAGAACAGTGGTCAACAGGTGCAAACCCGGTTCATACAAAAACATGCTGCATATATTTTATATATATATTTGCAGTGGTTTTTTTGTATGAAACTTCAAAATCTAAAAGCTCACTCTCACAATGGATGTGCTCAGACCAAACTCTCTGCTATGCCGTGGTAGCTGAAATAAGCTGGTCTTTTCTCACTTGCATTCCCACATTGACCAGTTATTAATGATCATGTTTTGAGCATACTCTGAAAAGATCAAAATGCTGGGACAAAAAAAAAAACAAAGAAAAAAAAACAAACAGATTTACTGGGGGCTGGGCATATTCTGGCTGCACAGTCTTTAATATATATATATATATATATATATATATATTTTCTTTTGATCAGCAGCATAGCACAGGCTTTTGGTAAATTCTTAAGAGTAATATTGAAGGCACGCCATCTAGAGGTGAGACACTGTTATTGCGCTCCTTCAGAGGGTAGGACGCCTGTCCTCTCCTCAAGGTAGCAGGTATAATCTGAGAGACAGACTACAGTGGGAAGTCTGAGCAACATGAGGGCAGGGAAACAAACTAATTAAAGATACATACTATTTATTTAATGATCACATTTGGCCTTCATCTTGTACAATATTATAAAATGACCAGCTGATTTCAATTACTGAAGTCAGCGTAGCAGAAACTTTGACAATGTCTGAGCATTTCTGTTGTAAGAGTAAATATACAGCGCTTTCTTCTTAAAGTTGTTGTTTTTGCACATGAAGCATGTTTGCACATCTCAGCCACCTTACAAAAGTGATCCCTGCTGTAAATACAGAATGCAAATATTTAACACTATCTTCACCCAAATGTACCATGGATTGTCATTATGACATGTTGAACCTACTAAAAACTAATTTCAGATAACTAATAAACCTAGGTAGCACTCTTTAACAAAATAATTTATTAATATTTAATGCTTTGACTGTTTACAAATTCACTAAACAGCTTCAGAAATGGGAGAAATAGGAAAAAAACTCTAATTGTTAAACTGCAAAGCTGAACTTGTTCATTGAGTTAAGAATTGAACATAGAAAACTTTATATAAAAATGTAAGTAGAAAAAAAAAACAGAGAGAAAGAAAGATAGGGGGCACATATATCTTTCATGGTTTCATGGGTTTCTTTCCCTTGCTTCCAATCGTTGTTTTAAAAACATATTTTTGTAGCTAAAAGTCACCTTGCCCGTGCTCTGCTCTGTCCACTGAGCTCCATGATAAAACTGATCCTCATGCGCCATGCTTCATAATTCAAGGTATGCTGTGTACCTGCAGCATGCGCTCTTGCTCTCGCTGCCACCTTTCCTGACGCCTTCGCTCCTCATCCGGGTCCCAAGACCAGCGGTCTCCCCGTCTGGCCTGGGGCAACACCGGAGCTGATGCCTGACAGACCCCCAACACATTCATCCACATAAATACACATCAACATGCACAGACACACACCAAAAGTCATGCACACATTCATATTCAATCACAACCCATTTACACATAGATTGACAGCAACGTGTGCAAACATCCACCACAAAAAAAGAAGAGAAGGGAGGAGACAGAAATATTTGGTCTACCACAACAGCACTACTCCAATGCTAGCCAAAGGACTCCTACTAAGAAAGAGAAGACAGAGAAAGAAAGAGATGAGACGGAGAAACCAAAGCAGTCTCAGCCACTGACAACAGCATCCTCCTATGGCATGCTACCTAAACAGCTCTCTGAGTCTTAAAATAAGTCAATAATAATAAACAAAGGGCCATACTGTACAGCACAACAAAACAAGTCTAATTTGAATAAATATTTAGTGAAAATATTGAAATTCTGATGACATTTAGCTTTGAAATTACATTATGAGATCATGAGTTTCAATTGTATTTAAAGTTTTCATTTTTTATGAATTTCACCCATGCAAGAGGTACAGTGGAGATGAAAACATTTTTACCCTTTTCTTACTTCACAGCACTGAAATTATCTATAGGTATTCCCTAAAGTATACAGCCGTCCAGAAAGAGCAACACACTGCTGCATAACAACACATGCGTAAATTGACAAAACTTATGCAAATCAGAAGTCTTTCCAGCTATTTTTAACCACATGCTGCAAATATGCTGAAAAATACAGCCTTCTTTACATAAAGTTATGGACCAGAGCTAAACAAAGGCCCAACATTAAAATCAGTCATCGTTTATTTGTTCATTTGTTAATTTGTTCTGCATTCTCATGTTTTACTACATCCCAGAAACACTTCTGGTGTTCTCAACATGATAAAAAGAGATTTTCTTGCATGTGTTGAGTCCATTTGCACTGTTTTTTTTTACGAAAATGGAGTGTGTTGACCTTCCTTTAATGAAAGCAGGACCACAGGCAGTCATTAGCCAGATAGGAAGTAGTAATTAGCGCTGTAAAAGATTTTACTCACATTTCCACAGTGATTCTCATCTTCATCCTCTGTAGAAAAAGGAGACATTAATCAGAAAACAACAATAAATATTAATGATGTGTGTTATCAAACTAGAGCAGCTTGATGGACACATGTTCAGGAATAAAAAGAAGACATCATATGCTGGCTTGACTACCTGAGGAATAAAAGTGCTGATGAGAGAAGTCAGGTACACACAGTGCTTTAAGTGGAACACAATAAGTGGTGGTACTCCCTTAATGGCTGTCAGTTTGTCATTCAAATATGGGACAAAAATATGGGTGATACTTACATGCAGATCTAGAGTAGTAGTACTACTGTCATTACTCAACTCTGCTGCAGTTTGTAACATGACAGCCGCCATAGTTTTTTTTCTCCACCTTTCCTCTCATTTACAGCACGTCCACGTTCAGCGTGAAGTTGTTGGCTACAGCAAGCACTGTGCGTCCAAACCGGTCTTAACAATACATTTCTTTTGAGGCGAGTTTTCTTTTATTTTTAAAAAAAATTTAAATCAACAAATATAAGTTGTAATATGTGGTGAGGTCGTAGGAGGGTGTACTGATTGCTAAAGAAAGCCGGTAAAAGTCCCGGTGTGCACTATACGCTTTAAAAAATAGTCCCGGTATGCAAAGGGACAGAATTTAAAAGTGCTGGTACTGCTGCATACCGGCCCACTTAAAGCACTGGGTACACATAACTAAAGACAACTAAAAACAATAGATTAAATGAATTAAATGAAGACTTAGTCAATCAGTTAATCAAGAACAAGTTGATCTTTCTTCCTTCTTAGCATCATGTTTGGACAGATTTGACTTTTGACACTTCAAAAGTGGTCAAAATGCAAAAGATGATGTAATGGAAGCTTCCAATCATTTGTAGCTTTTGGTGGAAACCTCAGTAATATTAAGAGAACTGAGGCAAGCATGAAGCAAAAGTTAACCATGGGATAAATGGGATAAATGTCAAAAGTGACCAATACTCTAATATATGGCAGAGCATTACAACCAACGTGATAACATGAAAATGGTATAGCTGACAATTACAAGACACACGATCAGATGAACAAAAAACAACGCTGCACTTGTGTTTCTGTGCAAAGTTGCATCACAGATGAAAAACTTCGAACCACATTTCAAACAATGAGAAAACAGCTTTCATCAGCCACAAAATGTTGAGCATGAAGGAGAAACCGAATATGGGATGTGATCTAGCCCTTTGGGAGACATCAGGGAACCTCTGTGTCAGATCTCGAGGGTGGACACATGTTCTCCACGACTGTAGAGGTTTACCTGGCGGAGCGAAGAAATCCCAGCGTAACTTAGGGTTGCAGGTTGCCTGCGGAGACCTGACAGTGATTTCAAACTCTACGGCGAAATGAAAAAGTGTGTAGGCAGAAGGAAAAACAGGGAATGTGGGAAGGAAGGGAAAGAGAGAGGGAAACAATGAGGGATAGGAGAAATGTCAAAAACAGGAGCTGGAGTGGACACCCTAATTATTAGATATCAAACTGGGGCAGGTTTTCACACCATTTCTCCTTGGTGTAAGGCAGATGACTGGACGAAGGAATAATCCAAACTTCAAAATGTTAGCCTGCTTTCAAAACCCCCCGCCTAAAAATGTTTTTTTTTTCATTATCTGGTTGAATCTCGGTCATTACTGGCCCCAAAGCTTCCTGCGCTTGATCTAAATCTGGAAGGAGAGTTGTAATTGTCCATTAAGAATTATTATCACTTTAGGAGATATGAAAAATGATTCAAGGCTCTGTGTGCAATGAAAGAGGCTCAGAATGATCAGGTATTTTAATCCCCATGGCAAAATAGATTAGTGCTATGTTGGAAGGGAAAAAGAAACAAGCCAGCCAAAGAGATATGCTCATCAACTCATAAAACCATGACATGTATGAAAAAGAAGCTGCTTGCTCAGCGTGTGGACATGAAGATCTGTATTCACCTGCTGTTTTTTCCATTGAAGAGAGATATTCACATGTGACTGGTGTTGTCGAACTCTCTGTTTTCTGTGGCAATTCCTGCGAACAGGAAACGCTAACCTGTAGGGGGATTATGAGATTATATATTGGAGGGATTGCCGTCATTTTGAAATGATACGGCGGGTTTTAATATTTTTTTTTTACACTCACCATGGACGTTATTGGCTGATTTTGCTCTGTGTTGACCTCTGGCTGAAGACTGGAGAAGCTTTCACAGAATGGTTCAGTCTTTTCTTCATCATGTTTGGCTTCTGAAAAAAAAAAAGTAAAATGTTAAAATGTCCTGAACATTGATTCTGAACCTTTTTTCAATATTTTAAAGACAAAAAAAAAATCATAAATTGAAAAAAAGGATGCAACTTCTGCAAAAGCCACAAGGTGTCAGTATAGCAGTGTGCTGCTCAGACCTGCAGGTGGCGTCTGCTGAGCTGCAGTATTGGACTTTCCTGCCTCTACAGCAGGATCTATCTGGCCTGCAGTCTGCCCAAAGCTTTCCTCTTGTTTCTGCAGCTCCTGGAAAGGCCAAAGACAGGTTGTTTCTGAATGACAGACAATATCAGCACATCTACAGTCATTTGCTGAAAGTAGGACTGTAAGAAAAATAAGTAAGAAAAAGTAAATGTAAATATTCAGCCCGATGAGTCAATAATGAGTAAATTGCCAAAAAATACTTTAAACACATGTTGCAATAAAAAAAAAGGCAGTCACACATAAAACAACAACAAGGAATACCCAGACATGTGGTCCATGATCCAAAGTAAATAATTTGGAGATTTCTGCAGCAGTGTTTTAAGATTCAAAGCACTATATCTAACTTATGTAATAAGTTACATGAAATAAACTAAATCATCAAATCATCCTTTTCACTCCACCAGGCAAATCTATGTAACTTCATCAAACACAATTTAAAAAAGTTTTTGCTCCATAACATTTAAAAGTTTAAAAAGCCATAAAAGAGCCTAAATCTGACCGCTGGGAGTGAGGTGGGCCGGATGGGGAGCGACGAATGCTCAGCGACATTCACGTCTTGGACATCCCCAGTAGCTGCCTCAGCGCTGCCTTGTGTCACATTGCCAGCTGTTGACTCCAGGCTTTCTTTCTCAGTGGAGGGGTGCAGACTCTGAGTGGGTGAAACTGATGATGAAGGAGCATCCATACAGCTGGTTTTGGAAGGGGACGCCTGGAAATGAAGAGGGGATTCGCTTCCTTCAGCATCAGGCTTGGTAGGAATGGCATCATTTTCAACATCGCCATTTAGTCGGAACAAACCATCAGCCTAAATGAGAAAAGAACATGTTAAATGTTTAGTTTCCTTATCCATGGCCTGTAGATTTCAGGAAAAGCCCTTCAAAGTAACCTGAGACATCCCAGAAAGCTGATGAATATTTAGGTTTTATTTAGTATGAATTCTTAAAGGTGCATATTTTCCTTGCAGTATTACTGGAAAAAAACCAAACATTTCCTGGATTTTCTAGCCCCACTTTGACATACTTTGGGTATTTAATGCCTGTATTTCAGAAACATTTAGTTTATATGAAGTTAATAAATAAATATCAAGTGATGCCACGTAAAAATTTAAATGAACACCTTAAACTTTGCACTTTCATTCATTCTCATTACAAGCCTCTGCACTCTGTTAAAATGTAGCTGTTCGTCTAGCTCACAACACCCTGTTGGCCTCTATGACAAAGAGGCACTAACATATGTGTGGGGAGCTCCAAGTGAGTGGTAACTTAAGACACGCTGGTAGGGTTGGGTGAATACAGACTCTTATTCTGCCCCCTCTGCCTCCACCTTCTCATCCCTCTTCCAGCAGCCTGTGTGTGGGCTCTCTTTGTCCACTGGGAACCCACTTCACATTGAGAGGCTCCTACTTGTCAGCTTCTTAAGTCAATAGGGAACAGAGGACTCCATTCAAACCCGAGCTCCACTCAGACTCCTGACAAGAAATTCCAGAAAAGAGCTTTGCTCCATTTGGTCTGATAATAACCTGTCCGTCGCTCTTCGCCACACCACAACATTGGATCTCATTTGGAATATTCCCATTTTGTCATTTTTTCCAGATGGAAGGGAAATGGATCCTGTTGAGGGCACTTTGAGCTAAATTGAAACATCCCATGCTTCTCCAGCAAAGGGAAATCTGGTGCTTTTCTACGCACCAGTGGCTCATCACCATAGCAGTTCTGTGGCATTCTAATGTAAATGCCAAGAGAGCTGTAGGGGAAATTACCCACCAGAAGGGCGACCAACACTGGAAATTAACCACAAAGGAAGTGGTCAAGGCCTCAATAGCAGCTGAACCAGTCAAATTGAAACTCTTTTTATGTGTGTAAAAATTAGTGCTTTGACCTCACCGTGCAAAGAACAGAAAGTGCAGCCCTGCTCGGATGTGGTTTAGTATGTATGTAAATGGTATTTTCTTTGACAAAATTGCATTTTAAAAGGGAAATACTCACATGACGTTATGGTGATACTGGAATTCAAAATGTCTGAGACCTCCAGTCTAAACATTTCTTTACTAGAAATCTGTCCCTCAATATGAAATGTTGGAAGTTAAATCAACTCACCTTGGTGCTCCACGTTTCAGCTCCTGCAGGTCGGGACTGGAAGTAAGGCTTGGGTGTTAGAATAGGCACAGGTTTGGGCGACAGAGCTCGGGTTGACGGTGGGTCAGATGATCGCGAGCGGATCTGAGGCCGCTGGTGTGAGGATGAGTCTTTGGGAAACTCTGTAATCTGTGCCTCTAATGTAGATGTGAACTTTGGAGCTGGGGCGGACTGTTGACGCAGATACTTCATGGGCCCCTCGGGGTCTATATCGAAAGGGTCTGGAGTTGTGGGGGAGGGTGACAGGGAGAGGGGAAAGTGCGAGCTGGGGAAGGAGGGATCAGCAGATACGCTGCGGTCCAGGAGTTTCGGCAGCTGCAGACATTCCAGCACTGCCTCACTGATAGAGAAACGCTGGGCGTAACGTTGGAGGATGGCAGACGCTTCATCGGGAGTTCTGGCATTCCTGTACGCTTGCCGCAGCTCCTCTTCACGACGTTCTCTATTTAAGAAGGGGTAAAGGGAAAAAAAAAAAAAGCATAAATAAATGTAAAGTTACTGATATGACATTGATTTACTCTATTTGACGTATGAGTGGTTGACATAATTCACTGAACCGAAATCAGCCTAGACTTTATCTATTTTTTTCTTTTTATCATTTTTTTTCATCCATACTTAATAGAACAGCCAAGAGACAAACCACAGAGACTCAGACTAAAGATGTGCTGCACATCTTCCAGTAGGTGAGCTTCTGAAATCTTTGAACACGAGACATCCAATCTTCAAACATAAATTTAATCATTTACTTGTCAATAAGATTTTAGTTTTCACAAATTTGGAACATGTGCAGTATTTATGAGCAGTAAGAGTCTAATCTGCAGTAGATTGTGGTCAGAAGTTTTGAGAATGAAAAGCTAATCTTGATGACTGAGCCAAGCTAACAGCTACTCAGACGGGGTCATGAGTCTAAATCAGCTTCATTTTCTAAATTTCATAAACCTATAAGATCTGTGTTTAGACAGTGCATTTGTCAAAATATAATTGTCAAACTTCAATAACATTAGTTACCTATACTGGGTCTATACTATCACATGATGGACTGTGGACTATTGTTCAGTTGAAAAAAATGTTGTGACAAAGATAAAAAGAAAACAAACAAAAAACAAAACAACACACATGTAGATCTAAAGTTTTAGATCTAAAAGATCTAAAACTTCTGTTTTAGATAATGAAAAACTTATTCTTCACATATATTATGAAATTCAAAACTGAAAACCTTCTGAATATTATACTTTCTAAAAATAAATTTACCGTTCTTTAAGAATTCAATTTGCTTCATTTCTGTTTTACAGATTTCCTCTCACTCCTATGAAGGAGACCAATTTCAGGTGAACCCTGGGAGACGTTGGTCACCTCTGTGTGTGCAGACAGGAATGACATTTTTCTTCAACGACGACGACCTAGTTGCCCCCCCCCCCCTGTTCTATTGCACCGCACCCACAACTTTAGCTCTTTTGGTGTGAAACTAATTAAACGTGTTCTCATTGTGTTGTGGATGTCACCCACTTGTCTTCCACTATCTCTCTGTAGGTCTTGATGCTTCGTCTCCTATGAGAAATCACATTGCCTCCAGACAATAACCGCTCCATCATTTTTCGCTCTTCCTCTTTTTTGATCAGATCCTGGGAAATACTCCTCCTTCGACTTTTCCATCGGGCCAGGTCCTGACAGGCAGAGAAAAACCAAGAAAATTTCAACTAAGGTTTGACCTAGAAGTTGAGACATCTGCAGCAGTGCTGTGGTCCCAGAATACTCCTCTAGGTTGGTAAAAGTGGGGCAGAGCAAAGCAAGCATCTGAACCAAAGTCTGTGGACACTAAAACCTCAGCACCTAACAGTAAAGCTAGAGAAGCAAATGAAACAACAGATAAATTAAGAAACACTCACATCCTGCCAGTGATTCTCCTCTTCCTTCATTCTGTTGTACTGGTTGTGCATCAGCTCATGACGCACCTGACTGTGCGGCTGCAAGATGGCCTCGTCCTCGCCACGCATATCAATCATACTCACACTCCTGAGGATGAAGGCGAGGAAGACAAGACAGAATGAAAACATGAACTGACATCATTTTCAGTGTCAGATATGATATTATTTAACAACTTCTCTGAGTTGATTCTGCTGTGTTGTTGGCATCCATCATCCATTTGCTTTTTTTATAGGGATGTCAAAGAAAAAAACAGACTCTAACCTGTTGAAATATATAAGAAAGTACTGTCTCCTTAGGTTGGTTGTCTGACAAGAAAGAAACCAAATCAGTTCTGTAAGAAAACTGAACTGACTGCAGCAAAAAACTCTGTGCCAGTATGAAACACTACCTCATGGTCACCAGAAACCATAAAGGTTTTGTTCTTTAACAAAATGAAACAGAATTTCTCCCTCCCTCTTACATCTTCTTGACTTATCCTAATTTTTTCCCCCGTTATACTCAAAGTCTCATTAGTTTAATTGGGTAAAAGCAGTTTTAGGTAAAAATGCCTGCGGTGAGCTGTGGTGGGTGCCATTAATGAGCTGTAGTGCTCATAAATGTCATATTTAAAAATTTAAATGCAAGTCATCTGTTGGTTCTTTCTGGTGCCACAAGACATGTTACATCTGCTTTTGTTTCTAAAGTTTACCATGCATTTGTTCAATTTATTTTGTGAGATAAAGACTTGGGGTGATGGCATGGTGGTTTTATTATAAGACACATCCAACTGGTAAAAGTGCAGAGAATGATCTCAGTCAGTCCACCTCACAACCACTGCTGCAGGCACCATAAATCTGAAAGGTAGCTCAAAGGAAACATATCTATATTTTCACAACAAATTCTATCCGGGGACAATTTAGAGCTGTCAATCTTAAAAATCTAGTTTTTAATATGAAGATCTGTTTGAATGTTAATATTTGTTTTGTATTGAACATGAAAAGAGAACCTTTAAAAAGAGCTCAGACAAGATCATACTGAAACAAATTCAGTTTAATATCAGCTCTGATGGGCTGCACTTTTTTAACTGAAAGCTGAATAAAAAATAAGATTTATGGCCATTACTGAGAACATTCCTGGTTTCATTCCAACCATTAAACTCTGGTAAGAATAATGGAACATTTTAGCATAAGGACGCTTACATCCTTCCTGAAGGGCGGCTCAAAGTCAACTCAAAAGTAGTGATGTTCTTGGTTCTTAGATTATAATGGTAACACTAATTATCTGAGGTAAATCTGCAGCTTATCATTGACAGGGGCACAGTGTAAAATAACCACAATGTCATGATGTTGTCTAAATAATGCACATCTGGTTGGAGCTACTTGGTCTTCTGACTGCCATGGTCACATGACTATTTAAGCTCCACAAACGGCAACAAAATGGTGTGATGTGTGTGAGGGAACACAGTGAGGTACAGTGGCAACACCATAAACCTCATTAAACATCTAAGAATCAACCGGAACACAGAAGGTGATATGATGAGGGGATCTGAGGAGGGAGGAGAGAAGAAGGCCAGGTACTGCTGGGTGAGACATCTTCACTCTGAGTCCTTTTGTGTTGCAGGCAGATACTATCCAGGCACAGGGGAAGAAAATGTGGAGCTTTTTTTTACTTAGTCTTGCTATAAACCTTTAATTTAAAATACACTACTTTTTAATGGTTGTCCAAATATATTAAGTTTTTATATGAAGCACTGATATTGAATCAGTATCACAGATGACTGATATGTAACTTGGTTTTACACATTAAAACAGAAAATGAGTAGTGAAATACACTAAACTTCCACCTTTTCATTGACTTTATGAGAAAGAAAGTTTAAGATTCAAAAGAGAATATGATGAATGAAAAGAGCAGATAACTGAGGAATTTACAGCAGGTGAGACATCACCTTACGCTTGCATCTTCATGCACAGTTTAACCACCACCCCTTGTCTAAACCAACCAAAATATTTCCAGTTGTGAGAACGCATGTGGTGCACGTCATTTCCTGATGTGTGCTGTGCACGTGGTAAACCATGACATCCTCTATCCCCAAAACACCCAATGATTTGAGTGTAATAACAAACGCAAACAGATGTTGACAGATTTTCCAACTTTTACAATGCAAATCCAGTTCTTTAAGTACATGATTTTGTTTTGTTATGCTGAGCAGAGCAGGTGCTGAAATAGACAACTTACTTTTGATCATCAGTCACACTGTCTGTGTGGCTGAATAAACAGAAGACAGAGACAGCATGAGGACAAAACACAATGACAAATGAACATGGCACTGATGGAGAAGCATTTTCTCATGCAAATAGCTTTACATGATATCTGTAGTGTTAGTGGGTAACATACAGTAAGTGTCAATGAGTTAGTTATTGACTAATTTAACCTATGTCATATGCTGCTTCTGTTTGATGCTTGTCCTTGAGGGCCACAATCCTTCTGGTTTTCAAAGTTTCCCTATGCCAATACACTTGGCTCCAATTAAAGTGTAACTGTGCAGAACTTCATCAGCTGTTAAATCATTCATTTAGAGTCTGGTGTGTTGAAGCAGGGAAACATTGAAATCCTGCAGGTGGACAACTTTGACACACTGCTGGTGTATACACAGATTTACTTGTCAGGTCTTGTGCTAAATATTAACTCAACCCAGGCACAAGAGGGCAGTCTTATCCAAAACACAACCAGGCACTGCAAAGCGAAATAAGACTCGCACAGAAAAAGCTGCATTTGGCAGGAATGCTACCATGAAGCTGATACTGAAGTTAAAAAAAAAAAAAGGCACATGCTTATTCTATTAGCACAGGAACAACATCAAAGATGTGGCTCATTTTCTGCCTGTGATCACTTGTAGGTTTGGCTTTTATCACAAAGAACCATGGAGGTTTTCACAGTCTTTTCTGTTTTTTAATACAGCGCAGCCTCTGTGATGTTGGAGGAGTGTGAAAGAGAGTGTGGCCTGTGGTTTGTGTCCCAAAAGAGGAAAATAAGACTAAATTAGGAGAAGACTCTCTAAATCAAAACCAGAAGCATTTTTTTATGATGGCTGTTAACCACACTGTATACGCTGTAGTAAAACATCTCTTTGCTTGATGTTTTTCAGAAGAAAAATAGACTTGTCATCTGTAAAAGTAAAGCCAAGGTCATTTCAGTATTTTACTGTTACATCTAGAATTATCATGGAGTGTTTAATCTTTATGTATGCGTTAAAGGAAGATTTACATTCGCTACCGCCAGGGAAATTCCCCAGTTGGCTCTCCTGAGAAAAATAATCAAAGGCCACATTCTCAAACGCTTCCTATTTTTCAGGCGTTGCAGTTGCAGACAAAAGCACAGAAATAAGAACATGATCTTTTCAGATTTTCCATGCATTGTGCGTCCAATACGGATTTTTGCGCTGGCGATTTGCATTCACGTAAAAAAAAAGGGCCATGCAATCTTCAGATAGTCACACTTGGTCTGAACAGAAACAGCGCAGTCTCAGGTAACATGCTGATAGAATATTCAGGGATCATCGCAACAGAAGATCCCAGAGTTAGAAAATTTTATCTTTCACTGAATGTATTTTAGGACGGCGCTCACGTTGATGGAAGACGGCTCTCCAACCAAGGTTTCTCTTCTTTTAAGTCATCTCTTTCTTTCAGCGCTTGTCCGTTCTGTCTGCCTCTATCAGCTGTTTCTGTAGAAGCGGTTGCCATGGCACTGGTCATGGGAAGGAAACCAGTGGGACTAAGAGTTTGTTTGGGTGACGTCAACATTCGACATGGCCGGTCATCTCTTCCCTGTGCACCTGCGACTCCTGCATCTCCCTGGTCTGTCATGCGCTGACGATTCCCAGCTGTCTTGATGGCGCTTGTCGCTACAGCCAACGAACGGTGGAAGGATTCATCTGAGCACGAGCGAGCTGGAGTACTGCAGAAAGCAAAGCACACTGAACGGTTTTGCTGCTTGTTCATCATCCCTTTATAATCTCTGAGCATTCCACTGTCGCAGTCTGAATGTGGATGTTTTTCTGGACATAAATCTAAACTTTCAAAGCAGCCTCAAAGTATAAAACCAAATTTAAATAACCAAGTCAAGATAAAAATGACTAAATGCCCTATTTTTACTTGTGATGAACAGCTATTCTGTGGGAGGGTTATTATTGGACTGTAAAGTCCCAAAAAGCAAAGTAAGGAGGGGGATATTGGCCAGCTGCCGGCAGTGAAAGTTCCTGCTCGGGGTCAGGGAAGGAAGAAGGCTTCATTTCCTTACATCCTGAGGGTGGGTCACATGTTCGTGTTCTCCGTAAGTGTGTTTGGCTGTGTGGACATGCACTGTTAACTTCTTTGTTTATGTATTTGTATTTACAAGTGTGTACAGGTTTTGGTCTGAACTTTGGAAAAATCTAATCTGATAAAAAAGTCTGAACATGATGAACGGAAGGTTTTCTTTGTTCCTGCATATTCTAGCTATAAATTAAGATTTTATTCATATTTTATCCATGCTGCATAATCAAACTTAAGCTATTTTTACATTAAAAGCTAACAAACACCCATGTGTAAGTAATTACTAGATGCCATTCTTATTTTAGTTTTGGTTTAAATAATGCGAGTCGGTCACCCAGCTGGCTTTTCAGTAAATATTTTTTAACTTAATTTAAAACAGTTATCTGGTGAGGCAGTCTTTGATTATAAACATCATTGTCACCACCCATCCAATTTTTCAGGAACAAAACTGGATCCAGTCCTCTGTGGATTCCTTTAAAGTTCTTGAAATGCTGATGGTCAGCCCATGCCATAACAACGATGCCAGAAAAAACTGGAAACCGGGGGTGTGACTCCTAATAACATTTTTAATAGGGCTGTGACAGAAATGTCAGCTTTACTGGGAAACAACACCGGATAAGACTGGGTTGTGAAATAACATAAGAGCCTTACCCTGACTTTTCTTTGAGAGTGAAATATCCTAATCACCCTGATCACATTAGAGTTTTGTGAAATGAAAAATACACAACAGCATTGTGACTTGATATCTCATATTTTTCACCATTACCTGAGATGAAATGTGAAAAGGAAATACTTTGTTCGATTCCATGAGCAAAAGGTTGTATGTTGAGGACATGTGCGTCCCTAACCAGGTTTAAATGAGCACAGAGCCTTTGGTTACTTCTAGTTATGCTGCAGTGCTGGATAAGAGCAGCAGTGGAAATTTTGATCAGATAAAAACTGTGCCAAAGAGTAAAACCATTGAACAGAAACACCAGCAGAGAAAATTAGAACCATTTTCCATCAAAGAAAAAAAAAAATCCTGTTAAAACTTTTCATGATTAAGTGTGTAAATTACTCCTACAAATAAATATGATTTTTTATACACTAAACAAAAAAGCGGGAGATTGTCAAATGTAGTTTTACAGTGTTTTGAGTGGTACGTGGCAGGGATGGTGGTGAAGCAGGAGTGTTGGTGGCACTTCATGGTGGTTATGTGCTTGAAAAGACACAACATGAAAGGAACTAACTTTTTAAACAAACAGTAATTGGGCTCAAATAAGAAACTGCTCTGCTGACTGAATTCAGGTCCAACATCAAGATAATTCCTGCCAATGCACAAACCCAAAAAAGTGCCATATTAAAACCTTATATTCTGTTTTGTGAAAAAACCCGGAGCAAAGAAACTGGATGCCTGATGATCAAACTTTCTACCAATCATGTCAACCAAAGTTTCACAAAGTGATATCCATTTCAGGCATTTAACAAACATTAAAAAGATTACTTCAAACATTTCCCTCAAAAACTGCTGGCTTTTCCTTTTGTAAATATGTAGATCTGCAAAGATGATGCAAAAATGACGAAGCCACATGTCATGAGACCTGCTGAGAAAGCAGCGCATACTGAAGGCAAAGAGCAACTTAATAAAAACTTGGTGCAGATTTGCTGTGCCCTCTAAATGAACCCATTGTTCATTCATTGTTCAGGTTCAGCAGTACTTCCTGACAAACCTGCAATTTCAGTTTCACAGAAAAAAACAAACAAAAAAACTAAAGAAAAAAGGTCTGGGTTCATATTTATGAGATACATTCGTTTGATTAAAAGGAAACCATAATCATGTCTATAAAAAGTGTGACTGTTAAACACAATTTGCAAATTAGGAAAAGCATAAATAGAGTGAAGACCTTTTCTCAGAGGTGACCGTCAGGTGAGTTACATTCTCCCTGGGGGGCTCGGCTTGGGGCTGGGGGAAGCTACAAGGCAGAGGTTCACTGCTCCTCCTCATGCCCCCAGCATGGATCTCAAAGCAAGCATTGGCTGCAGTCTGCTCCACTTCCTCTTCGTCATTTTTACTCTTGTTTTCTCGAATCTGTGTGTAGGGTTCAAGGAGTGGGGTGGGACATTGACTCAAGGATTCTTCAGGTGGGATGACTAAACTAGGGACCTCATGTGGACTGATGTATGAGTCATTCACACAACAAACACAGGAGGATAATCACATTGGAGACAAATAAGTGACATGATGGTCACAGACATAAAACACACACAAATGTGATGAAAGTTTGTTCACACAAACCAAAGAAAAAAGTGTTAAGGAAACACCATGACACACAATGATAAAAGGTTATGAGTGGAAATGGAGAGGAGAGAAAAAAAAAGAAAAAAATAAATGAATTATGGAAATGATGACAAGTTTTGATGCAACATGACATGATGAAGGAAACTTATGGAAAATCGCATGTGGAGCAAACAATGGATGTGTTGTGATCCTGTTCCCTGGTGGGCGTGTCTGGCATCCTGGCACCTGGATCAGCACCTGATCGGCATCTTGGCAATCAGCAGCAGCACTATTTAAGATCTGCCCAGCCTGCTGTTCATCGCCAGATAGTTGAACGCCTTTGGTACAACTCTCGGCCTGAAGGATTCTTCCCAGTGTGAATTCCTGATCGTTAACCTGTGTGTTTTTTCCCCGTCAGAGATCCTGCCTGCATGCCCGATTGCTGCCCTACCGCTTGCCTGCCTGCCTGCCTGCCCGCCTCTCTGTCCGCCAGGTTTACCTCCCCGCTTGTCTGCCTGCCGACTAACCTATCTTCCGCATCCACCTGGGAAAGAAACCGAAATCAGAAGGAAGCAAATAAAGCATTGTTTGAAACTCCAAGCCGAGTCCGCATATGAATCCCCCGCACTTGACGTCAACCTAACAGAACTATCTGGCCACAAATGGATTCAGCGGACTCAAACCCGGAAGTCGCCTCGGACCCACTACAACAAGCCCTCTCAGGTCTGAATGCTCGCCTCGCTCGACATGAACAGTTGGTGTTGACTCTGGATCATAATTACCACACCATACTCTCTCAGCTGGCCCAACTTACCACACATGTCGCCGGATTGATCCCTTCTGCACCTTCCCAGCCGCCGGATCCCGACGCACCCGCGCTTCAACCCGATCGAGCAGTCACAGTAAGAGAGACACACATCCCAGATCCCAAGCTCTACGCTGGGGATTTGGGAAAATGTAGGGGATTCCTCCTCCAATGCTCCATTATTTTTGACCAGAAGCCACTCACCTATGCTAACGATAGATCCAAGGTTTCATATATAATTGGACTGCTGGAAGGAAAGGCACTGGCGTGGGCGGAAGCGGCATATGAACAGCAGGATTTTAGACACTCATCCTATTCCTCATTTGTCGAGGAGATGAAAAAAGTTTTTGATCACCCAGTAAGGGGTGGTGAATCAGTCAAGCGTCTCCTTAATCTCCGTCAGGGAGATCGGTGTGTAGCGGACTTTGCGATTGATTTCAGGACAGCAGCTGCTGATTCAGGCTGGAACAACGAGGCTCTCCGCGACATCTTCGCCAACGGGTTAAGCAGTCAGCTAAAGGATGAGTTGGCAACCCGAGACACACCGGGCTCGCTGGACGAACTAATTTCTCTTGCCATACGAATAGATAACCGGCTACGGGAGAGGGATAGGGAACGGCGGTCCAGATCCAGCCAAGACTCGGGCACTCTCTCGGGATCGAACTCCTCCCCTCTGTCTCACACTACCCCGCCTACGGAGGAGCCCATGCAACTGGGCAGGGCTCACCTCTCCCCAGAGGAGCGGCAGAGGAGAAGGGGCTCTGGAGATTGCTATTACTGCGGAAGATCTGGACACCGGATATCTCTATGTCCCAACCGAGCAAAAGACCAGGGTCGTCAGTAGCGGCGGGAGTACTGATGACCACATCATCCAATGAGATCCCCCACACCAAGACACTTATCCCCGCAACCCTGTTCGTAGATAAGACCCCCCATTCTGTTGAGGCCTTAGTGGATTCTGGAGCTGAGGCTAATTTTCTGGATGAGACTTTGGCCACCACTCTTGGGTTATGTCTGGAGGCTCTTTCTTCCCCTGTATCAGCACAGGCTCTGGATGGTAGCCATCTTTATTCCATAACCCGACAGTCCATCCCCGTTAGACTGATAGTCTCTGGCAACCACCAGGAATACATACCTTTCTTCATTGTTGAATCACCTAAGTCTCCACTGGTCTTGGGTCACCCCTGGCTGTCATTACATAACCCGCACCTAGATTGGCGGACTGGGAGAATTATCAATTGGAGCTCCTTTTGTCATGCCACCTGTCTTCTGTCGGCCATTCCCTCGACCTCATCCGTTTCTGGTCTTCAACCCGTTGCCCCAGACCTGTCTGCAGTACCGACAGTATATAATGATTTAATGGAGGTTTTCAGCAAGGACAAGGCTTTAGCACTGCCACCTCATCGACCTTACGATTGCACCATTGAATTGCTCCCAGGTGCCCCACTGCCTACCAGCCGACTATACAACATATCCCGACCTGAGATGGAGGCTTTGGAGGGGTACATCTCAGATTCCCTAGCAGCTGGATTAATTAAGCCCTCTTCTTCACCCCTAGGAGCTGGATTCTTCTTTATCTCCAAGAAGGATGGCTCACTTAGACCTTGCATTGACTACCGGGGCTTAAATGCAATCACCGTTAAAAACAAGTACCCTTTACCCCTACTGGAGTCAGTTTTCAATTCCCTTCATGGCTCCACAATCTTCACGAAGCTCGACCTTCGCAACGCATACCACTTGGTCAGGATAAAAGAGGGAGACGAATGGAAAACAGCGTTTAGGACACCCTTGGGCCATTTTGAGTACCGTGTTATGCCGTTTGGACTATGTAATGCTCCTGCCGTGTTTCAGGCCCTGGTTAATGACGTGTTACGAGATCTCCTTAACCGCTTCGTCTTTGTCTATTTAGACGACATCCTCATTTTCTCCCAGAACGAGTCTGAGCACATCCAACACGTCCGACTGGTCCTACAGAGACTCTTGGAGAACCGCTTATTTGTCAAGGCTGAGAAATGTGAGTTTCATAAGAGTACTGTATCGTTCCTCGGCTACATCTTTGAGACTGGGCAAGTCCGAGCTGACCCGGAGAAGGTCAAGGGGGTGGTAGATTGGCCTACCCCCACCTCTGTGAAAGAACTGCAACGCTTCCTGGGATTTGCTAATTTTTACCGCCGTTTCATCCGTAACTATAGCCAGATTGCAGCCCCTCTCACTCGTCTTACCTCTCCATCAATTCCCTTTACCTGGTCTGAACCTGCAGATCAGGCTTTCCGTAGACTGAAGGATCTATTCACCACAGCCCCTGTTCTCCTCCACCCTGATCCCAGTCGTCAATTTGTGGTTGAGGTCGATGCCCCAGACAAAGGAGTTGGAGCTGTGCTGTCTCAGCGATCATCTAGGACTCAGAAACTCCATCCCTGTGCTTATTTCTCTCGACGCCTCACCCCAGCTGAACAAAATTACCACGTCGGTGATCGCGAGCTCCTAGCCATTAAATTGGCTCTCGAACAGTGGCGTCACTGGCTGGAGGGATCTAGGGAGCCATTCCTCATTTGGACAGACCATAAGAACTTGGAATACCTGCAGTCAGCCAAACAGCTAAATCCCCGTCAAGCCCGTTGGTCCCTTTTCTTTAACCGCTTCAACTTCACCTTGTCGTACCGACCTGGGTCCAAGAACCAGAAGCCAGACTCCCTTTCCCGCCAGTTCACTTCAGGATCCACTTCCTCCACGGACCCAATCCTGCCTGCTACCCGCATTGTTGCCGCAGTTACCTGGGAAGTAGAGGATAGGGTCCTCGCAGCCCAGCAACAGCAACCTGACCCAGGTACAGGTCCTCCTAACCGCCTATTTGTTCCAGATGCCGTCCGTTCCTTGGTCCTCCAGTGGGGTCACTCGTCCCGTCTGGCTTGCCATCCTGGATCCACACGCACCCTATCCCTCATTAGGCGTAGGTTTTGGTGGCCCACAATGGAGAAGGATGCTCGGGAGTATGTAGCTGCCTGCACCACCTGTGCCCGGAGTAAGGCCTCTCATAGACCGCCAGCCGGTCTTCTACGACCCCTGCCTGTTCCCAGCCGGCCATGGTCCCACATTGCCCTGGACTTCGTCACCGGCCTACCCGTCTCCAAAGGTAAAGATACAATCTTAACCATTGTTGACCGCTTTTCCAAGGCCGTGCATTTTGTCGCACTCCCCAAACTTCCCTCGGCCAAGGAGACGGCTGACCTACTGGTTCATCACGTTTTTCGGCTCCACGGACTGCCCGCCGACATCGTGTCTGACAGAGGGCCCCAATTCACGTCCCAGGTATGGCGAGCCTTTTGTCAGTCAATTGGAGCCACTCTGAGTCTGTCATCAGGATTTCACCCCCAAACCAATGGTCAGGCTGAAAGGACGAATCAAGACTTGGAGACTGCCCTCCGGTGTGTGGCAGAAACTAACCCATCCTCTTGGAGTGAACATCTGGACTGGGTTGAGTATGCGCACAATTCTCTCACCTCCTCAGCCTCTGGATTGTCCCCTTTTGAATGCTCCCTAGGGTACCAGCCGCCACTATTCCCCACCCAGGAGGATGAGGTTTCTGTGCCTTCTGTCCAGCTTCACATCCGCCGCTGTCGACGGGTTTGGCAGAAGGCACGGGCTGCGCTTCTCCGAACTGGGGAACAGAATCGGCGCCAGGCGGATCGTCACCGGACTCCTGCGCCCGGTTATTCCCCTGGTCAGAAGGTTTGGCTCTCATCCAGGAACATTCCTTTGCGGACCGATGCCAAGAAACTGACTCCTCGTTACTTGGGCCCCTTTGAAATTCAACAGATCATTAACCCTACTGTGGTTCGACTTAAGCTCCCCCGATCCATGCGGGTTCATCCCTCCTTCCACGTCTCCCAACTTAAACCTGTTTCATCCAGTCCTCTGGTCCCTCCTTCCAGGCCCCCTCCTCCCGCCCGGCTTGTGGCTGGTCGCCCGGCCTACACGGTCCGACGTCTCCTGGATGTGCGCCGTCGTGGTCGGGGCCTTCAATTCCTGGTTGACTGGGAAGGGTATGGTCCTGAGGAGCATGCCTGGGTCCCTCGCTCGTTCATTTTGGATGCCTCCCTGGTTCGTGACTTTCGCCGGGCTCATCCTGACCAGTTTCGGTCGCCTGGTGGCTCCCGTTGAGGGGGGGGTACTGTTGTGATCCTGTTCCCTGGTGGGCGTGTCTGGCATCCTGGCACCTGGATCAGCACCTGATCAGCATCTTGGCAATCAGCAGCAGCACTATTTAAGATCTGCCCAGCCTGCTGTTCATCGCCAGATAGTTGAACGCCTTTGGTGCAACTCTCGGCCTGAAGGATTCTTCCCAGTGTGAATTCCTGATCGTTAACCTGTGTTTTTTCCCCGTCAGAGATCCTGCCTGCATGCCCGATTGCTGCCCTACCGCCTGCCTGCCCGCCTCTCTGTCCGCCAGGTTTACCTCCCCGCTTGTCTGCCTGCCGACTAACCTATCTTCCGCATCCACCTGGGGAAAGAAACCGAAATCAGAAGGAAGCAAATAAAGCATTGTTTGAAACTCCAAGCCGAGTCCGCATATGAATCCCCCGCACTTGACGTCAACCTAACAGGATGTCAAACAAACACACCAAACTGATTGCAAATAATTCCTTTTTAATATAAGTATCGAGAAAAACACTCAGACTTTGTCTCCTGCTACTGTCTGTCAATACACCTAGAACAATTATACATCCTGAACTCAAAAACCTGCTCTCACTTCAGCCAAAGTCGAAAAACGCACAACACCACAGTTGATGAAAGGCCATGAAGGAATCCACTGTGTATGTAGAATTTTGAAATGTGATGAAACTTGGGAACCCTGTGCTTTCACATGTTGACATGCAAAACCAATATACTGTATACTGAATCACACACATCTGGCCTCCATCAGACCCTGACATCGGTACAATACCAGACATAAAAAAACAATCAGCAGCTGAAAGGTTTCATTTCAGCCAAATATGCATTTGACATGCATAATACCCTGACTTGAAATGCTAAATAAACCCCAATACAAATCTAAGACTAAAAATCTATAACAGATGTTTTGTTGTAGTTTGCCTCTCAAAATGTTTAGTTTGATGATTCTGTATAAGACACATCTAATTTTCATGTTCAACAACATTTAAGTAATATCTTTAACTTCCATGCCTATTAATAATATACCCATTTTGTTGGACTTCACTCTGACTTTTTTTTAATGTCAACATCCAAAAGAATGAATTTGTCTCCCTGAGCATATCAGTGTGTTAGTTAATCTCCACCAGTCAATGTCAAGCTGAAATACAGTCATGCTTATAAAAATCTACACCCAAATAACCTGATCATTAACCTGTAATATCAGGTTTTTTTAAATTTAGTGCGATTACAGCAACGGCAGAGCTGCACTGAAAAAATCAATGTTTACATTTTGTGTGCATATCTCTGGAAAACGTGTTAATTACAGGCTTTAAAGTGCTAAAACTGTAAGAAAATGTGAATGTCAAATAAAATGCACGTACCAGAAACCAGATTGCAGAACTCGCCCTGCATTAAAGCCAAATCAAGGTTTAAATGGTCACTCACCTACAGGGTCTGTCTCCCCCTACAGGTGAGGTGGCGGTACTCCAGCTTTTCTGCCCTCCCTCCTCTTTATCATTCTTTTTCTTGCGGAGCGGCATTGGCACATATCCACTCTGGTTGCTCTTGTTGGGCAGGTACTGGTTGAAAGGCATGGCAGTCCGTGGCTCGCTGACAGACGTCCGCCGCGCCAACATGTCATCCTTATGTACATCTGGTATTTTTCTGTGAGGGGGGCCGTCTGACTCCGAGTCACTGCCGCGGCCTAATGCAGAAATGACAGTCAAAGATATTTCTCATTTAAAAATGAATTTCCCTCTCAAACTAAATTCTACATCAACCAGACTGTGTGTGTTTATTCTACGTAGATCCATAGTAGGAATCTAAATCATGGTTAAAAAGTCAACTGGCCTTGTTTTCCCAAATTTTTATATAAAATTGTTTTTAATATGAAAGAATGAAAGAGTTAGGAAAAACTTAGTTGCATCATATGTAGTAGGGGATAAATACCTTCTGTCTGGTGAATCTTTGAAAGAGATCAGTCACAAAGATCATTAGTTTCACTTTATCAGCTAACTTTCTAGTATATTCCTAGACATATTTTCTAGATGCAAATGATGTAAACTATTGTGTTGTTACATAGCTGGTGAGATATTTTGCTTCATTTTTAAAACACGTGAACATTAATAGAGCACTTAACAGGGAGCACAAGTTTCTGTGTTCCAGAGTTAGAAACACTCAGCTTGCTGAGTCGGTGTGAGACAGACAGGGAGAATGTGAGAGGGAGGCAGAGTAAGCCAAAAGAATAAGTTCAGGAATCTCATCTCAGATAATTGTTATTTATTTTCTTAAAATCTACCAAATCTTTTCAGTTACATCTTTTAGACTTTACATCAGTCTAACATTGTTATTAGACACACCACATTCCAGTTGCTGAGCATAAATCAGAACAAAGTAGATTGTTAAGCTGTGTTTATGAAATAACCCAGGTGCCATAAATCATTGCTAAATTTATATTGCGCAGCTTGTTCTGACTGTATTTTAGCCTGGAGTTAGGAAGAATTTTCACAGGATGCCACAGTGTCTGTATCACATTTAAAACCTAATGTTAGCTTTTTAATGTCCGTTATAACACCTGGCTTTGCAGAAGTGCATTGCTCAAGGAATTTCCCTGCTTTGTGTGGTAAATTCCACTGCAAAATGTCTCAACATGATGCTAGAACAAAACAAAAAAGCAATAAGGCAAACAAAAAGTATTACAATGCAAATACTTTATTTTGCTACAAAAACAAGCTAATTGAAGGCATCACATTTTTAATTAAACAACAATGGGACAATAGGTGTCATAAACTTAGTTCTACCTTCATTTGATCTTTTTCTTTTGGTATTTTGCACATAAAACATTTACAAGATTTAAAATGTCCAAACAGCAGGAAATTGGCCCAGCTTAACCTAAGATCTCCCAGGAAATTCCTCTCTAAGAAGTTCAGTACATATACTGTTTCCTCCCGTCTGAGAGGGCTTCAGAAGTCAGTCTCATGGTTCACTGTTTATACTTTCAAAGTATAAACCCATACTTCAAACTGGATCTAAACCATGAACTCTTTCATCAGTTTTCAGCAGATGCTTGTGGAAGCAGCAACATCTGTTGGTGGAAACAAGTGTCACATTTTGAACTTGTGAAAAGTTCTTTTTCTGTCAATAGATATTTTTAAATGGCTTAAAAGACCGTCAGATCAAGGTCCAAAAAGGACTCGGAGGAATCTTCACTTTCCACTAAGAATGGTTAAATTATGACTCTTAACCCATCGGTTGGAAACAAGAGTGCCTCTACCATTCAAGTTGATCCATCTTAAGCAGCAACATATGTTTTTGTGGGATGATGTACTCTCTGCACATATGGCAACACTGAGACTTAACATTTATCATGTGTTGGCCATACTGTATCAGGCTTTTAGCGCAGTATGCATTAAAATCATTCATAGGCTGTCGTAATAGAGCAAAGTCTAAGTTTGCTGAAATGTTGAGACAAGATCACAAATGAAGTGTATACCGTATCAGCAAAATTTCAAAAAGCATGAATGTGAAACAAAGTATGACACTTCCTAACCAATGACTGATGGTCACAAGAGCAACAAAGGGAACAGTCTTTCCCTCAAAAATGTGTAACACACATACTGTGTTCAGACTGAGCGGAATGACCTCCAGGAAAATGGATTAAACTTTCATATGGACCTCTATGTCAGGTGTTCACACTTGTAAGTTTACTCTTAAGTCAAGTCCATTATTACGTTTAAGCCATATACTTTGACCCAATGATGGTCTGCCAATCAGACCACTGATCTGCCAATCAGGTGTGACTCATCTGTATCCCATATTTAATTACCATGAAAAATCTCAGAAGAATTTGTGTGAATGAAAGGAATGCATCATCGATAGACGCTGCTCCTGAGCTCTACATTGTTGAGTTTAGACTACTGTTGTTGGCTCAGTATTAGATTCACACTCAAACAACCCTATTAAAAAGCAACGCAGATGATAGCATTGAAATAAACATCAACTTGAAAAGTTTTATGTTCACAGTTCACAGTTGTAATCTAGTTTATTACCTGGTTAAAGTGTCACCTTTAGTTAGGAATGCAGTACCATCAGTTGAATATAAAGCAAATGGTCAGTTCCCACGTTTCCTGCTAATAATCATGTAAACAATATTCAATAATCTAAAATCAATTAAAGTATAGCGGTCATTAAGTCGATTCCAGTCCTACACTCATCGCCTGCAATGTCACCAACATCCATGATCTTGATTGAATTTCCCTTTAGGGATTAATAAAGTATTTTTCATTTCATTTCATGATCTAGAGTTCAAATTGTGTGTGTTATCCAAATATATAAAAAAGAGAACAGCCAAACAAAACTGATTGATACTGACATTACAACATACATACATATATACATACAAGATAGTTGACGTCTGAGCTGCTCCACACTAATAAGAAAACCAGCTTGCATACAGTGTGAAGTAATTTACCATTAGCTGGAGTATAAAACTGGGTTTTTCATTGGCTTGCCTTCCTCTTCTGTGGTTTAAACACAGCACATAGCTGCAACAGTGTAAAACATCAGGATTTGTTTTGTTGTTCAGCAAAGGTGTCACAATCAAAGTCAATTTCTACCAATGCCATAAAAGTTAACATCCTTGACAAGTACTATAAGAAATGTCAGGTTGATTATCTTGTCCTTTTGGAAGAGTGTGGGAAAGGCCTAGACCAAACATTTTGGAGAAATGTTTTCTCAGTGTGTCTTTTTTTTTGTTAAATCCCTGTCAGTTTACATGACGGGGAGTTTTTGAGAGGACGCAAAGGAGTAAAAACTGATATCACAAAAGAGAAAATCTCTTAATTCTGTATTCAAAAGAAGACAACAAAAAACTATCTCAATTACATGCTTCAATTTTTCTTTAAATAGCATTTGACTGAGAGTGGGTGTTGCCTGGAAAAAGTAGAAATTGAGAAGGATAGTCTTTACAGTAAGGGGCCCCACTGCACGGTGGCTCATTATGAAATCTACAAACTTGGCTTGAAATTGAATAGTGTTGTCAATATTGAATTTCTTTTATAGATTGAATTAAACTCTTCCCCCTGTTCCCTAATTACTGTCAGGATGAAGTCAGTTTACAGCGATGAATGAAGAAAGGGCTCAGTCTGAAGGTCATGGTAGGAAAACCTGACGAGTTTGTGTTTATGTGGAAAATGGATCCTTTTGTTGAAAGTGTCGTGAAAAGTCCCTGTAACTGGTTCTCACTTCTGTTATTTCTTTAGTTTGAGCCTCTGGGTCATCATATTGAAAGCAAGGGCAGATAAATATCCAAAGAAATTCCACTGCACATACGTTTATGTTGGAGTGTCAGAATTTATATTGATGATTAGGTGACAGTGCGACTAATCAGCACTGTGTGACAGTTGAGAGATTAATTCATTACCTGTGCTGCAGAGACATTTAAGTTTGATATTGCCATATGGAAGCATTATACTGTGGTATGTCAAGATTAATTGAACATGTGACTAAAGCCATTTTTAACTCTAAATTTCTTTTTAGGATGTTATGAAACAAGTTGACTGTAACCATCAAACTACAACAGGAAGAGTTTCATTTTTTTCCTCTTGTTATTTTTCCACCAGGGTTCTAAAAGAATAAAACAAACAAAAACAAACTCTGCTCTTTGACTTTGGAGAATTTTCTTTGTATTTCCCTCAAAACAAAAGGAAGTGTAATAGGATGCTCAGCCTTGCTCTGTAAGTTCCCACATGTAGCTCATCAATGAACACTATATTGTGATGACAACTGTAATATTTTATGGGTTGTTGTTAAAATTTTACAGGGTTTAATTAGCAAACAGTAGAGTAATCAAACATTTTCAGCGGCAACATATGGTCAGTTTTGACATCATAAAACACTCATAAAAAAGTATTTTGAACTCTTTCTGAATTACAATAAATTCTAAAATGACATCAAAGCTGCGTGGTTGTTTGTGTTTTATTTTTAAGTGGGAAATACGCAACTGCATTATTAGTAACACTGGGAAAAAGAAGATTAATCTTTGTTTTTTCCTGAAAGTACCTCATCATTTTTAGCTAAGGTACTGAGTAGCCAGTAGTACTGAGGAAGAGTAGGAATCTTCTAATGGTGTGAAAAAGTCTTCACTATTGAAAATATCTTTACAACATATGCTGCTCATACAGCATAAAGCTTCCTAAATTCTAATCTTATATGTTAACACTAAATAAGCAGGATTTTATGCAAAGCAGCAGCCTAAGTGGAACAAGCATGCGTTGCCATTTGGAGACTAAGTGTTGTAAGATGAGCTCGGTGAATCTACACACACTTGCAGAACACAGTATGTTAGCATGCAGGGGCAGTTAAAAACACAATGTGCTTAACAAAGTGCAAGGGCAGTATCGCAGACATCATCAGCTCTCTTCACAGCAGGACCCAACCTGCCAGACAGATATTTTGAGAAGTACAGCTGTAGGTTTCGATGTCATTGAGCTTAAGTCGTTTTAAACTGGTGGTAATAAAATGTACATTTACTGTGAAGCAGCTGGAAAGGTTGGCCATTTGGAAACCAATTGAATTCTACTTTTAAACCACAAGCTTTCAACTGGAAACACATCTGAAAGCCACAAACACAGTCACGTGTACTTTGAAACAATGTTAATTTATACAACTATCCCAATTTTAATTTCTATCAAATAGAGTAAGAAGATTTTTTCTTTCTTTACTCAACGATCAAAGACATACATAACTGTTTGGCTAGAAAAGGGAGAGAAAAAATCCCTCCTAAAAGGTGTCACAAAGGCCCACAAGGCTGAAAAAGTACTGCTTGTTAAAACATATCTTTACCATTGTTGAATGGATAAACGCTAAACTCAAAACAAATCTCATGCGACACATTTTTAGTGAAGGTGAAAGAGATGAAACATATGGTTTCCACAGAGCAGGTTACGTCTGCATCTCACTGTGAAAATAATGGCTCAGTCTCCAAACACTAATAGTTAAATAAAGACAAGAGGATAATCAACAAGAAGAGAAAATGCAGTGTAGAAAAATAATCTTATCAATGTAGCCTCACTTGAATTCAAACACCAAAACATAAAAGTGACATGTTACAGAAACTGAGCTTGAGGATGTTTTGGACACTATAGATTAACATCAGATGGAGAACTGACATATATATTTATACAAAAACAGTAGATGAGATGCTTTTCAGATGGAAAGATGGTGCGACTTTTTCTGTTATAGTATGTCAGCAGATAACATTTCTTTCCCATTACACATAATATGCTTAATATTACCTGCAGTGCACTTCCAGCACTGAACTACTTCTCCTTTAAGGCCGCTTATGAATGTTGTAAAATGAAACAATGGCAGTAGGTAAGACTTTAAATCAGGCATTGCTCCCGTTACATATTTTCAAGAGCCTTTTACCAACTTTGGGTGTTGCCTTGTGAAAACAGGCAGGAGAACAAAAAACTTTACAACAATACACTTCGATACATATCTCTATACTGCATCTGTAGACCTTGACTAATCCAAGCAAAGCCAGAACCAAATTACGTAGAATCTACAAGAAAAGAAGTTAAAATAACACATTCGCTTTCAAGCATATTAATAAGTAAACTTTCAAGTTTATAATTTTAACAAACATACCTCATATCATTAGATCAGTGTGAATTAGCAGTAAAAAAAACAACAACCAGTTCCTACCATCGCTGCTGCCGCGGGTGACCAGGACGTCTGGCGACGGCGTCTGTTGCGAGCGGGAACCGAAGGAGTCCAGGCTGTCAAATGAATCCTCGCGTCCGTGGTGTGGCGGAGAAAGGGAGTCACTGCGCTCAGAATCCCAGCAGTCAATGTAGCCGCTGTCCCGGATGCTGCGTTTAGGACTTTCTGCCTCCTCTGCCTCCTGAGGATGTGTAAATACAAATACAGGCTTTATAAAATACAATCACATAAAAGAAAATAAACTGAACAATCCAGTGACATAATCAGGCACCAGCAAAGTCCTTGTCACTTTGATACTTTAAATGTGTTGTTATGTTGTCAACCAAGCATTTCAACAACCTCCACAGTCTCCCACATCCATTTAGCTAAAATCTTTCAGAAAATTTCACCATTATTTTCTGCCCACAGCGATTTAAATGACTCTCTGCTCACCTTAGTGACCTCTTCCTTTCTCTGTCTACAGTTTAAATATGTTGTTGCCACTAATGGAAGGTGAAGAAAGACCTTTCCTGTCTATTAAACAACTTCCTTTTCCTGACCGCTGGACCATCTGTTATACAACATCAAAAGCGTCGCAATAGTGATTATGTTTTCAAGTTGGATCCACAGTCGTAGCGTGATGTGTGGGGATTGTTTCTGACTGTGACAATTACCTGCTTGGCTCTGGAGATGTAACCACAGCAACTGATAAAAATGCTTTGGTATGACTGGTAGATGGATTTAATGTTGGGATCAAAGCACAATAACAGTTCCTAGAGTGATCATTGATTTAATTAACATAATAATTTGACTGGAAGATGTCACTACCAGCTCGCTCCTGCTGTCTCCACCTTTAACCTAAAAATTACTTTAACTTTCCTCAACTTACCTATTTGTAGTGGTGTAGTCCAGGGTATACGCGGGTATACGGAGTATACCCACTTCTTTTTCAGTCAACATTGATTTTACTTCTAAACGTCCTGTCATGCTGCTTTTACAAATACAGTCATCCCTACACATGTACCTATGTCGCCCAGAAGCTCAGCTAAGGTTACCTATGCTATACTGGTGCAGTTAGCCATTAGCTGCGTTAATTTTATCCCGAACATAGACATAATAAAGGTATATATGTCTATGAGCCTGTCTCTCATTAATCTGTGTTCCAGTATTGGTTTAGTCCTTTCATAACTCTTCCTTCCTGAAACCAAAGAGCAGAAATTTTGTGTCAACGAGCAAATATATAGAGGGATTTTTGGAATAAACTAAATAGAGTAGTCTTCCATGTTACTTCTTCTGAAACAGTGTCTTTCTGGGCTATTTTTTTTTTTCTTTCTGTTTTTAAAACAAGGGCGGAAAATTGAGAGGATACCTACTTCTTGACGGACCACTGCACCACTGCCTATTTGAATACCTGGACACAAAATATAGACCTTAAGGCTGAACATCTAATGAAACCCAAGCAATTTCAATAGTCTGGTAGCATTAGAAATAAGGAAGAACAAAAAGGTATTTTGCTTTTTGTTAATGTAGTCAGCTTCCTCATGACAATTTTCAATGGTCAGTGGGTGGTCCTTCACCTGATTGGAAGTTGATGAGCTTTCCCTGATTTCTGCATTTTTATTTTTTTATTTCATGGAAATTTGGCTCTTTGTTTTTGTTCATCTGCAACATGTGAACATCTGGGAAACAAATTTTGCTGAGTTGGCAGTAATTTCTCACTTTTATAGAACAGAGAGGAGACGTCACATGGAATAAATTTCATGGGGGTGACATAATGATTGTGAATGACTGTTGCAGTGAGAGAATGTGCCAGACTGGTTCCAACGTTTCTCTATCCTTTTGGACAACTGAGAGATAGAAAAGTCCAGTTTTATTAAGGACATGGCTGGACCTGGGATGCATGGAGTTTATCCTTTCTGAGGTCATTTCTGAGAAAGCTAACCATGGTCACTCACAGCATCTCATAGTAAGTGATCAAGCAGAGGCTGTATCAGCTCACATTGGCTGGACATTTACTTACCGCAGAGATAAAATATGCAATTTTCTGCTTCCAGATATCCTCCCTACTGCCATGGTTTTCCTCCAACTGTGAGTACTGAGAGATGAGCAACGCGGCAAGCGCAACTGTTTATTTTCTATATTAATATTCAGTTAAAGTGACAGAAGCTAGAGGTTTGAGTTTATGTTTGTGAAAAATAGAATGGAGGCGGTGTCGGTGTTAGCAGGGGGTGCAAGCATTATATGTACATAAGTGCAAATGAGAGGGAGAGATAATGTTCAGCTGTTGGCTTTTTTAAATTGTTAGGTTATATACTTGTGAGTGTGAAGACATGTTTTGTTTTTATTATGGAAAGCAATTTGTGCTACTTTTTGTAATAAAAAAAAAGTGCTTTATAAATAAAATTTTATTTGTTTGAGCATGTGCTGACAATGATGTCAGAGTACTTAGATTTTCATGTATTTTAAACAAAATGCTATGAATGCCACTAAAAATAACTTTGCTAACCTTTCGCATCTGTGACAGCAACCCCTCAAACTCTTTCAGGTCCAGCGTGGGCCCGTTGTAGGAGGTACAGCTGTTGGCAGCACGGCCGAGCCAGTAGATGGTGATTAAAACCTGGAGGGAAAAAGGAAATCATGATAAAAATCAGCTAATATTCTCTTCATAATGTTCTATCCAAAGTAAAGTACCAAACATATTTATGGACAGATGCAAAACAAAACAAAGAAAAGAACCAAGTAAAGACTACTGTGAGAAGTGAAAATAATTTTAGATTGAAATAAAAGATCATTTTTACTTTATCCATTTTTTTTAAAATTCCTAAATTAGATTTAAAAAAATCTCAAATCAAATTATGTTAAATAGATGGATGGCAGGAGACAACCATACAGTACTCAGCAGCAAAGCATTGGTGGTGTATTGGCTGTAAATAAAGTTGATTCTATAATATTGATCCTACTGACAGCAGATGAAAGCAAAGCAGACAAACATTTCCCACTTGATTCTCATGTGTTTTTTTCTTTTTCAATAGCAAAGCAACACTGCTGCTTCCTAGTCATCATAGTCCAGCTTCTTTTCAAAGAAGAATTATTTGTAAATTTTTAGTAAAGCCATCCTGCCCATTGTTTGGACCCAAAAACTCCTGAATGTACTTTTCCTTTCACTGGTTACTGGGATTTAGTTTGCTTTTTAGCTACTTGAGTGCATAAATAAACTGAGTTAGTCTTAACTCTTTGAAAACCAGCAGAAAGTGTTGTCAAAGTTAACTACGCTTCTGTATTAAGTGCACAGATATTTGTAACCTAATGCCTCAAAGTAACCCTGACTACAACCAGGAGCTGAAGCTTACAGCATTCAGAGGAAGTTCCTTTGTAGTCAGCTAAACGGTTGAAATGCTACGGAGAGCTGCACCTTTTGCACTGTTGGCAAAGCGCTTCCAGCTATATTTACAGTGTCCATGTCAACCAGCACTCCGCAGGGATTGGTTTGATAAGAAAGCTCAGCGTGGCTTAATGTGTTTATTTCAGTCGCACTGTCAGTGCAAACAACTGCTGCCATCTAACACACTTGGAGGACAAGCAAAGGGACTGGTGTGCAGATCAGCGGAAGCAACGAGCAGAATGAATCACCGTCTTTGATATTGTGTTTAAACCCTGAAGAGATCATCTTTGGTAAAAAGCCAGTAAAGCTAGTGCTTGAAAAAGTCATAAACTGATTTAAAGTAAATGTCACAAACTAGTTTTGGGAGTAATTTGTTAAAAAAAAAAATGCACACACACACACACAAAGAAAAGACCTTTACAGGTTAGGTACTATGCATACTTTGCAGCTGTCGTGGGTTAAGCTCCATTATTAATACATTATGTAGTATCTTCAGATACAAAGCATGACCCCCCCCCCCCCCCCCCCCCCCCCCCCCACGTGTCACCAGCACTGCAAACGCATCCAGGCAAACTCCCAGTGGAAGTGGGTCAGCACCAAGTGTGTCACACTTGCTAATAACTATTGAACTACATATCCATATTGATCCCAACAACACAACAGGACAAACATCCCACAACTGTGCCTGCAGGATTCCCATGTACAGCATCAAATCAGCCAGTTAACAACAGATTGAAACCAAAACTTCAACACAATCGCTAGGATGAAGTAGTTTAAAAGAAACATGCATTAAAAACACAACTACTGAATTTTGAGTGACAAGAGGATAAACAACAACCTCTGAGAAAGACGTGTGACGTCACTGGTGTTACACTAGCTTTAGCTCACGGGTTTTAGCTGCTGTCACGACACCTGTCGAAGTAGTTCTACTGAAAAACAACAATCGTCTCTTTGTTTCATGTGCAAACATGAACGCACATGCACAACACATCCAAAAGTACACTCGTGATGTCAACAACTCTGCACTACACATATTCAAGCCCACATTACAATCCCGACATTAGGAGGTACATACTCCCATGGATTTATTATAACAATTATCACAAGGCATGCATGCAATATTAAATATTCTAGTTCACATGCTCACCTGCTAAATAAAGACAATAAAACTCAGCAACATTCAACCCTCTTTTCACGTTAACACTGCATCTGTTTGCTACACAACACGTTCTTCACCACATCAGCAAATTCCTCTTGGTGCAGGTTCTTCACCTCTCAATATTTAATGTGTTGAAGATGAAGGTGCAATCACATCCTAGTCTTCGGTTCGGAGGCTTCGAGGCAGACCCGTAGTGTAGTGATAAATCACAGATGCAAATCCTGGCAGTGCTGCTGGCTGGGAATTTGTAAACCATTCACTACAGCTGTAAATGCTGGCTAGTGCAGCTAAGAGTTCCTGTGTTTAGTCAGCTGAATGAGCTAGCAGAACAGGCCAGCTCTGCAGATCCACACATCAACTTATTCAGTGCACACCGGCATCAGGGAGAGAAAGAGAAAGAGAGAGAGAGAGAGAGCAAAAGAGAGGGAACAGACAGAGAGTGGAACTGCTATGACTGCAGAGTGGGCAGGGCTAGCATTATGTGCTCGATTTCTTAAAGGGGAATTATTAGAAAAGGAAATGAAGATGCCAAATGAGATCTAAGAAAAAAAATAAGTGCTACAGCTCAGGCTGCAAAAACACGTAACTAAAGGGATGTCTGATTAGCAAATAGTTACATGTGAAATACATTAGAAAAACCTTGATAGGTTATTCTGAAATATTTTGAGTTCAACATAGAGACAATATAACTTGATCGCTGAAAATTTAAACCTATCACTGGTGATCAAAGGACAGTGGATTAGTTGGAACAGAGGAGAAAGAAGCATTTTAACAGCAGCTAACATCAAAGAGAGTGACAACTAAATCCAAAAAAAGACCAGAGGACCATAATAACAGTTTCCATATAAGCATGCATTTAGCAGACAAACAAATTATCCATCTATAACCCAGCAGTAACACTTACATTCTTGAGCCTTCGACTGCAGTCACTCCCCCTGAAGAATAAGACAAAGAGAGGGAGAGAGGCGTGAGACACTGACATAACTGTAAGAGCAGACAACTTTAGGACACATCATCTCCCACACACCTAGGAACAAACAATACTCACTGAAAATACAGAGAAATATCAGTGACTGCAGCCCACAAAGGAAGAACTAAGATTAAATTCTTATTATTTCTTTAATAGTTGGAACAGTTAGCACTAAATAACAATTGGTTTACTTCAGCTATATAAAAACACATGCTTCATCGTGGGTTTCACTTGTAATTTCTAAATTTGACATTTTTAAGTTGGTTGTCATCTCTGAAAGACCGGTCATTTTCAAGACAGGGAAGAGACAAGCGTCACAGTGGCAGCAAAGTGGTAGAATTGCCATTTGATCTCTGAGAGGTGGAGTGCAGTCACACCACAGCAGGAGCCGCTTAAGCACCACAAACGCTACCAAAATGAGACGATGTGGAGCTTGTGGATTACCACGTGAAGTTCTAAATGCTATGCAGAATGAAGCAGCTGTAAAACTGGCCACAACGCATAGTTGAGTAGTAGAAATAAATCCTGCAAAGACTAAAAGAGGAAGACAAAAGGGAAAATAAAACAGAACTACAGTATAGTCGCATACACAAAGTGAGGTTGCATTAAGCAAAACCAGTATGTACCAGTAAAAAATATATATTATAAATAAATGCATTATGGCTTATAACGAGTTTGATTTGAATTTTCTTGGATACATGATAGAATAATGCTACATATAAATATAATTCTCATTATGGCTGAGTATTATTTCTAAATTCTTATGACACATTGTGTTTATAAGAAGACTCTGTAGCTTGAAGGCGTTGAGTAATCCTAATTCCCTCAAAAGGTAAGTGACATCTAAATTGCAGATGTATTGCTTTTCCATGACATCACAAAGCTAAGAAAGGAATGAGATGAGAGGGGAGGAAGAAAGTGAAGGTAGCTGGAAGGGATCATATCAAGATCCTCCATTTCTTCTCCGTCTTTTTTCCAATATATTCTTTCATTTCCCTCTTTACTACTCAGTGTCCAGGAATTTACTAATGCAACACAGATGCAGTTTAAATTAAAATTTAAAGCTTAATTTTTGTAAAGGATACAGTTATAGGTAAACTATATTTTCCACATACAACTATATTATCTACGGGTAATATATGACATTAGTTAAACAGAATCAGTGCTGCAGAACAGGGGTACTCAAATCTGTCCTATGCGGTCCGAAATCCAGCAGGTTTTCTGTGCGTTCCTGCTTCAACACACCTGAATCCATCAAGTTCTGCACAAAGACAAGGAGGATACAAGGACGACCTGCTGGATCGAGGAACTCGTAGGAACGAATTGAGTTCCCTTGCTATAGAATATCATATGGCTGTAAATAAAAATCCTTTATTATTCATTACTACAAAATTAAGTGAACTATTTAACATGCATTTCTTAATTTATTTACCATGTACGCTAGCCATCTTCCACATTTCAAAACTGTCTGAAATTTTGCAGAAAGCAAGCCTGTCTCTCCTTTCTGCATAGTCAATGTCACTCATCTTGGAAAACCAATCATTTTCTTTAACACACACTGGAATAGGGGATATTTCTAACATGAGCTCATGGTGAACCCAAACCTGTCTTTACAGTTTCTTGTCAGACAGTGTTTCAGAGATGAGTAAATTCTCATCCAGATTCTTGTGGGTAAAGCACATGAAGTCCCTCCTGCCACGGGTATGAGGTGCAAGAAAATAGCATCCTGCACAGCAGAAGGTTATATAACCACTGGAAATAGCACAGGGCCACTTAAACAATGACACCACAGTTTCCTTTCAGGTGTGTTTAAATGCAACAGACTTCCTCTGTATTCTAGTGTGAGCATGTTTACAGCACTTTGCCAAGTATGAAAATGATCTTTCACAGAATGAGTGAATCTTGTACAGTAGGGAGAGATTTCAGATAATTTCTCTTTTATCTACCCACATTAAACTACTTTATCAAATATATAAATAAAGTTCAAATGATAAATAACGTAATAGGAAAAAGACAATTAACTGCAAGAACATTAAATTTAAAGGGTATAAGGTAAAACTTGTTCTACATGCAAAGTTGTAAAATAGTGTCTACTGGTCTTCCAAAGAGCAGGGTTTAAGTATTTTGCAAGCTCCGTATACCTGAGTCTGGACCTCTAAATTTAACAAGACCTCTAAAGTATACCTTTCACCTGCCGCGTCAAACCTATATTAATCGTATATGGCCATTCCCTTGGGGTGGCGTGCACCCAAGCACAAAACGCACAAAAGATTTGCTTGTTAATGTTGAGTAAACCAACAGTGCTAAGAAATCAAATTTTGTCAAAATAAAATAAAATAAAACAAAATTTTACCAATCTGTACATAGCAAATACAAAAAACATTATATTTGTATGTTTTGATTAACTGTTATATCACTAGATAAATGTAAAGATAATGGAAACAATTTACAACCAAACAAATCTCAAAACTTGCATCAGTGCCCCATTTTTATAAAAAAAAAAAAAAATTAAGGCTGAAATAATGGAAAAATATGAAGTTTGCAATTTTTTTTACTAAAATTTACTAATTCATTTTTAATAATGGCAAGGTAAACATGAGTTTACACAAAAACGTAATGTTCGGAAACACCTTTGTGCTTTCAAAGCTTTCCTTCCTGTAACAACAGTAGTAGAGCAGCTGCTCCTGAGGATAAGTGCTCAGATTAGCTCTGTCCTCTATAGCCTCATCTCCAGAAGTACCTTTCTGCACCTCTCCTGCGTCTGAAACCTTGGTCATAAACAGTGAACATGAAGACAGTTTATGTTAAACAGTGTGAAACACCCACATATTCACTCAAACAAACACCGCATAACACATTGTGCAATTGGCTTTGTTACCAAGCAACAAAGTAAAAGTCATGGTTCAGTGAGTGATGCAAACCCTTTTGTTGTATTTGGACAGAGACCAGTTGTGTTAGATAGATATGCCATTGTTGCTTCACTGACAGGCTCATACAAACTTCCATTGACTGTCATTAAGCTGTTTTTGTTGCAGTAAATTGCTTGATTGTCTGATGAAGCGCCTGAAGGACAGGTTGACTGACAGAAAGAGCCACACAAAGAAACACACATCCAGTGTTTAAAGGCTGGCTTTCTACTAAAATACAGCTGAAGTATTAATTGACAGCAGTCAGTCAATCGCACAACAAAACACTAGCATTCATTCATCAATGTCTATGATTTCCAGGATTCAGGGAAATCATATTTTAATCACGAAGAAATACTAAAAAAAAAAAAAAAAAAACCCAACTTGTATAGTTTCTGCCTGTTGACCTAAGAATCAACAACCAGGAGCTCTAAGTACCTGTCTAGGCCTTTGGATATTGAAAGCCGTTACGCAAATGGAAAAGAACAAGTACCAGCTGAAGAAAAGAGACATAAAAGAAAAATTCCTCCTGCATCTTTAATACAAAAAAACCAGTCATTACTTGTCTGAAAAATAACATCTAACCAGCTTTGATGTGTTGTAGAAACTAGTCACGCAAACTTCAAACGTTGAATGATAACATATCTTTAAAGTGAAGAAAAGCTCACATATGTTCCTTTCATGGAAACCTCCAACAAATGTGAAGCATGGGGGAGCTGGACTGATCACACCTCAAGATTTTGTTATTGCCAACAGTATATTTGACTTCAAACGACTCCAGTATACATCTAGAAAAATTCTGCAAACATGGATTCAATTTAAGCTAAGGATGAAAAAGAGAGCGCACTAACTGCAAGAGGACATTGCTGCAAAACATACTTCCAACCATCACTGAAAAGTTATAAAGAACAACACATGCAGTACAGCCAAAACGTCCCACAGAGCTAGCAGTCCTTCCAAAGAACTAAAAAAATAACAGTTTAATTTCCACTTGTTTTTTTAACCACTGCTAAACTGTGATTACTGAAAGACACACATCAACACACACACTCACTGAACAATAAAGCAAACACTGATTCTAGGAGTCTTACTTGGCAGTGGGGCGTGTTGATGTGTCCTGCAGGTCTCCAGGGTCAAACAGCTGGGATCCCTTCAGTCCCAACTCCTCACAGCCACGTAGAAAGACACTGAGGTTATCCTGTGCAGAGATCACACACAAAACTGAATCCTGAGAAACATGCACTGCACAAGGTATTGACTCATTGAAGGAAAACAACTTGTTTTGAATCATATTTGTAAAAGACTTGAAATAAAAACACAAATTCTGACATGTTAAAATGCATAAATTATCTTTATCCACATTTATGTGACAGTTCAATTCAAGGCAAGGCAAGTTTATTTATATAGCACCTTTCATGTACAAGACAATTTCATGTGCTTCACATGAAACATTAAAAGCATTCCAGATAAAAAGCATAAAAGAAAATACAAATAGCAAAATCACAATAAAATCATAAATTGTATAAAAACAATTAAAAGCAGAATTAATTAAAAGTTACTGTGCAGATGTCGTGCATAGGCGCATGAGAAAAGACATGTTTTTAACCTGGATTTTAAAGTTTCTGCATTTGGTGAAAGTTTGATCTCCATTCAGACAGACATTTCCTAAAAGTTACCATATCCATAACCTCAGCCGAATTCAGACTTTTGATCCTTAAGCAGTCATTTACATCAATGCAGAATGGCTTAACAATAACGATTAAAACTTCTTTATGAAGTAGTTAAGAAATGTGACATGCACAAAGCTCAGGAAAAATAGTCATATCTTGACTGACTGAATGAAAACTGCTTATGTAGGTAAACACAGAGTTTTTCCACATAATCCGTCGCTTTACTTAACTGTGGTCTTCTCCTGTTTCTTCTACTCAAACACACAAGCAGCCTTTGCAGAGCATAAAAATCTAAATACCTGCTCAAAAGTAAGGTGACACTGCCAGCTTTCGAGTCCAGGTTTCGTACATCTCCTTTCTCAAATTGCACCAACTTTCGCTGGAGTTTTTGCTTTCTTCAGGTATTTCCGTCTTTTTATTTAACTTTCATCATTCCGCTGTGGTTTTCCCAGATTATTCCTTTCCCCTCTTTTTTTATGTATCACACTGTCCCCATCATCACAGTCTTCCTTCCTCTCTCTCCCTGAGCTCTCAGAAAAGAGAAAAAAAACCCAAAAAACCTGTCTTTGTTGAATGCAACCTGAGCCAAGTTCTCCTCTCCTGTTCCCAGGTTCTCTCTGTCTTTGTTTCTGTGTCTCTATCTTTCAGAGGCCCTTCCCTCTCTTTCCCTCTCAGGGTGTCACCGTTTCCTCCCCACCCCAATTGTCCCAAGCACTCTCCCTCTTTCTTTCTCACATACTGCCAAAACACAAACACAATGTGCTCACATGAACATAAAACATGTATAAAATTTTGTAAAAAAGTTTGGGAAAAAAAAGGAAGTCTAAGATTGATATTTCTGGGTACTGACACAAAACAATGAGTTTCATTCAAATTTGCACACTAGCAGGTGCAAGAAAAAAGTGTGTCAACAAACATGTAACACTTGAATGCATTTCTTCTCACGATCCTTTTCCATTCCTAGCAAAACAGCCGGTCCAAACCCACCCGACAGCTTCCTGTGTTTTTAGGACAGAGCCATCTCCGCTCTCCTGGCAGGGCGACTCCACCCAAAGATACACACACTTGCACAAATACGGCCATCTCTTTAAGAGATGACTCAGCAACTTCAGCAACATGTTTTACATCATGAAGGACATACTTACAGTGCAGTTTACTGAATCTCAGACAGCGAATCAAGAGCATTTTCATGTAAATAAAAAAAAAAGGATTTTCACATCAACTGCTTCTAATTAATAACATTTAATTTTTCCAAGATGCAAGGAATTAATCACACCTTGGAACAAGTGGTTCCCTTTAGGCGGGGACAGCAGATCAGAAATTTCCCAAAAAGTTTGTCCAAGTATCCATGCCAACACATCCAAATATGACCCAAACTAAACTGGCCATCTAAAAGCCATTTAGCAAGTACTCAGTGAAATAGAAATGAGACTTGATGTGACTGTAATCTGTTTGTGCAGATATACATATATATATATATATATACACATATATATTATATATATATATATATATATATATATATATATATATATATATATATATATATATATATATATATATATATATATATATATATATATATATATATATATATATGTATAAGGAATGGCTTAATTTAGAAAAAAAAAAATTAAAAATGCTTGAAGCTTTTCCAAAGACAAGCTTTACTGTGGCAACATGAGCAAAAATGACAACTCACATTTTTCTAAATATCTGATATCATGTAAATCTACTTTGACATTTGCAATTCTAAGTGAGTACATGCATGGAGCACTCATCTGACATTTTAGCTGTGAAAAAATAAACAAACAAACAAACAAAAAAAAACCTTATGTGTGTGACAAAACACTGAAGAAGTTGTTAGTATCCCCAAAATGTGCCTGTTAATGAAAAGTGTTGACAAACTCATGGGAAGCTGAAACTTAACTTTAATAATTTGCCTTTCAGTGGCAACAATGTTTCATAAAGTATCAGTGTGGCTCACTTAGTAGCAGCTCATATAACGGCACCTTTGACAAAGAGTTGTTTAAAAAAAAGTGTGCCCTTCCAAAAGAAGTTCCTATGGCTTTGTGGTTGATTTGGAGGTCTTTGTCATAGGAAAGTGGATGTCTACCACAACAAAATGACTCACAGCTACAAGTGAAAAGGATTGGGAGGCTGAGGTGTAACTTGGACACAAATTCCAGTCCAGTCTGATTTCAATCTGCCAAAAAAGAAGAAATGACAACTCCGGCAGGAAATGTAAGACTTAAATGTTTTCTTTTCAATGTACATATTTACCAAATATTAACACAAGTTGAATAAATACTCAAAATAATGTAACACCAACAGCACAAACCACAACAGCGAGTCTCACGTGTACCAAGATCTAGTAAAACCATGTGCGTACACACAGATTAATTTTAAAAGTTTTACATGAGGTGAAATCCGTTTGTACTTACTTGAAAATGCATATAATATCTGCTCAACGCCATGCATGAACAGCAGGTTTTACATTAAGAAGGATTAAAGTTTATCACCTGATTTGAGACCTTTACAGACTCCATAAGAAACCTGGTAATATACTATGTAGTTTTATATCTGAAAAATGTTTCTGTGGTTGAAAAGTTATTCCCAAAGAATAACTTTTGACAATATTGACATGATTCAATAATGTCCTTTGAAGAAACTATTGCCAAAGAAGCATATAAGTTTAATACAAATCAGTATTACTAGAAATTGAGGGGGATTTTATTAAAACAACCTTTCACATTATTTATTTGACATTTACACTGTTAAAAAGTACAGCTGTCTGCGTCATGCTGCAAATATCAGGTCTGGAAAAACACATTCTTCGACACAAGAATTACAACCACACATATTGGGAGATCTCTATGAGGTGTCTGTTTGCACGCTGAAAAACACAAGCATACCAGTTGACCCACAGAAACTGCTGGAGAACGAGCACGTCACAACCAACCTGTTCAGACGAACACTGAGCCATACAGGCTGAGCTGCCAAAGCACTGTGGTAGATGCAAAACAGTCTAAATTCCAGAGAGACTCATTTTCCCATTAGCCCCCCAAACAGGAAGAGGAAAGGGGAGTAGGCTGTGCTTTATTATGATGGGCCAGATAACAGCAGGGCCCTTGTTTATGCGTTTCTCACTTCTCTAATCACAGCCAAGTAGAAGAGCAAATCCCTGCAACGCCACAGCAACATAAGCAAGAATTATGAAACTTTGAGTGTAGAAAGAGTCACATTGTTCATATACCGATATCCTCAGAGGTTTAATTTCTCAGTTTTATATGCCTTCCTTTAACTATTTATAAACTTTGGTTGTTTTCACTTAGGTTTAATGGTTCCCCTTTGGACCAATTAGTAATGATTATGTTATGTTTCTTCCTTTTCCTTCCTGTAATTGTGTTCATTACGAAGAGGGACAATTGATTGTTTTTGTGCTTGTTTATGATGTTATTGCATATTAATAACTGACGTCTGAGATGCCATATAACGTGTGCTATAACAAACAGATTAACAGAAAAGATTTGCAAACCAAAACAAACAAAATTAAAAGTAATTCCTCTCATATTCCTAAAAAACTTAACATGTTGTCAAACACACTAAATGTGCTGCTGTTGAGAATTAAAAGTTTTAAGAAAAGAATTTAAGATCAAGATATAAAAAAGTATCAGCATATATATATATATATATATATATATATATATATATATATATATATATATATATATATATATATATATATATATATATATATATATATATGTATGTATATATAAAATTAAGCAGAAAATCAGCCCAGTGCCCTGATGGAAAACATGTCTGTCAACCACTGCACATGAATAAATTCTGTCCATAATGATACACAAATAAGGAAAAACAAGAAATACAAGAAATACAGGTCAAAAGTGCAACAAAAACTGAACAGTTCAGGTTACTTCTTTTGTACAGGATTATAGTCTTTAGCTTGAGTTTGCAGGTATCCCATGACTGGACTATAACTAAGACTATAAGCAGTCTTTGCAATTTATTATTTTCAAAAATGCCTTTCATGCACGCAAAACGTGGCCAAGAAAGTGGCCAATCAATGTGTTTTAAAAGGGGAGACAACTATAAGATCGCACTTACTGAACAGGACATGTGTCGTTGGCAAATAAGACAAAGCTCATCTAAAAAAAAAAAAAACAAGACAAGAAAGAACCAATGCCTGCTGAGGCAGGTGTATAATAAAACACAAACATGTATTGTTGTGACTTGATTTGACAAAGCCATCAGGATAAGAAACCCGGATTGTGCATCCTTCTGATTGATAATGACTTTGTGATGTTATGTGGCATAGCTGTGTTTTACTGATGCTGTCTGAGTGTAAAAAATGGAAAATATTAATACAGGAAGCTCTCATCCAATAGATTTCCAACTCTGCACAGCATTGTCTTAGGTGTCCAAGAATATAACTCCTTTGTATGATGTTAGTGTTGTGAAAACTTGTCTAGAAAAGTAAAGAACACCCACACACAGAGATCCATGCATACACACAGAGATTTTCTGCACGTATAAGTGTAATGCCATAGACACTAATGTTTTTTTCTTCTTTCAGCAGAGCCAGTATCATGAAGGACTGTCTGTGAAGACAATGTGCAATTATCCACACTTCTAAAAATCCCTATGCAACTAAATCAAACAAAGAAAAAAAAAAAAATCACCTTTCAGCCCAGTCCAGACATCTTATGGTTCGTCACAAGTCACAATACAATCCAAAAATCTTCAGCTCTGTTCGCAGTTTTTCTTTAACTAGAACTTATATCCTCTACAGTTCATTTTAAAAAGTAATGTGATATTTCCAAGCACATGAAATGTAAAGTGATGAAGAACAAAAACACAACAATAAAATGAATCTCAGAATACGACTGAAAGTTGTATGTGCTCATTACATTGACAGTAATTAAATGTTTTTGATATGTGAACCTACTAGGGTGATTTAAATAAAGTTCTGACATTAACAACACAATAAAAAAGTAAGTTAATGCTAATCATAAAAGAAGGGGACAAAGAAATATATAAAAACTCATTCATAAGGCCAAACTCAGTGACTAATCCTGGTATGGGACTTGTAAATAAATAATAAACTTAAAGTTTGATATTAATGTATTGAACTGTAATTACTGAACTGAAATCTGGTGTGGCGGCTCAAAACAGATAATTTAATTTGATGTTTTCCGTCTTCATCACAGACCTCAGTTTAACTCTGGAAAGCAAATAAGGGAGAACAGACGTACATTAAGTGCGAACTGAGTTCCAACACTATCAACTTTCACTGAGTCTCTGTTTACATGCGACTTTGGGTTCTGAAAGGCCACTTCATTCAGATCAAGGTCCTATGTTGTTATGAAAGAGCTCTACTGTATTGCACAGGCCTCAACTGAAATGTACAAGTATTTAGATCCACTTCTATTCACAGTCTCCGATTTGAAGCAAGCCACAAACTGACGATTGTTCAGCAGAACCACAGGCGACAATATAGTTCAGGCTTTAGAAAGAAAAAGTTTCCATTTTCTTAAGCAAATAGCCCCTGGTGGCTTCAGGTAAAGAAAAAAAATGTATAAACAGAAGATGATGTTGCATCTTGCTGTGTCTAACTATATATTTCCACTTCCTGATGTGGTACAGAATATTTACCAGACAATAAGTCTACAGTTTAAGCGCAATGCAGAACAGTCTAACTGAACAATAAGTCAGCTGTTGATGTTCAGTGTCGCACATGACTGCTGATGGACAACTTGGCCGTGGAGGCTAAAATAGAGAGCGGTCAGCTGTAGGTTTTTGTAACTGGACCATGATTACCTTGATGATTTAAATGCCGGCTGAAGGAACTAAAACAACATTGAAGGCTTCATTTCATAAGGGGGTGAGTGAGGGGTGTAAACACGTCACACTCATTTTATCTATCCATCAATCCATCTTTCTATTTATACCCCCAACACTTGTATGGATCCAAGTTGTTAATCAGCAGTGATAGTTTATCTTGCAGCTGAGACAAGTTTTACACTTTTATTTATTTTTTTAAATGTTTTTCAGTAGACATCAATCTTCATAATCCACCAGTAAATGACAAGGAGTTATAATGACCTTGGGGTATGCTGTTTAAAAGTCATGTCTCTTGTTACTTAATAAAACTAAATCCCTTCAGTAGAGCTTCAGCTGGTCTTCTCTCAAAGAAAAACGGGCACACGATGATCCTAGTAATGCATTTAAATAAGTTTTGTCTTAAGGCTAACTAACTAGAATATTCTACCCAGACACACAAAGTAATGGGAAGAGACATGAGACGTGAGAGAAGGTTATACGGGGAAATGGGATTTTCAAATTTCACATGGCAATCTTGTAGCAATTTCAATCTGGCATGCAGTCTGCACCATCACACCGCTGTGGTATGTCACTTGAAGTTTTGCCCTTTAAGGGAAATGACAACGGGTCACTGTGTTTATGAACATTGCACAGCATTTTGAATCACATTATCCCCAAAGAGGAAAACATGCTGATAGAGAAATGAAGATGAGAAAAAGAAAGCTAAAGCATGGCAAAAAGATTAAACCACAAAAAAAAGGGCTGTTATTGACTTACCAGACCAGCAATGGGTGTTGAAAGTCGGTTAATTTTCTTCACCAGGCCAGGCCTAATGGAGCTCAGCAATCTGACAGAAGACACAAGAAATGAACTAACATTACTAAGTTTCATGGAAAAGATTTAAAAAAAAAAAAAAAAAAAAAAAAAAGTACCTTTCAAACTAGTTAAAAAATTAGTTGAGATTTACATTTTTAAGTATACAGTGCAGTTGGTTAACTACAGCCAAACTGTATCAAAAAGTATCCCTGGAGGAAAAAATGGGACACAAGACGGAATTGTAAAAAAATATAAAAAGTTCCCACAGTTTTATCTGGAAGATCCATTTATTATGTTGTATCAGACAAAGCTTATTGTTGCACCCACTTTCAACCTTTAGGATCCATTAAACTGTCTGACTACATTTCAGACCACAGTGATTTAAACATAAACCAGTATATCTTGCTCCCCTATTAGCTCACATTACATGCATGGATGCAAACATTTTTTGGAGGGAAACTACAGTACATTCCGACAAACTAAGCATGCTTGTCAGCCATGAACAAGCACTTTCAGAATTCCAGGTTCTCCATCTCTTTCTCCCTCCGTCTACAGTTTCATCTTTTGTGTGTGTTTTCATCACAGGAAGCACTGTAATGATTCTGGTCTTGTAAAGGGAAAACCCATCCTTGGATACCAAGTATTAGATATCACTGGTCTTGTGATGCTCACGGCATTCCAGCTGTCATTTTGAGATGTGGTGTGATTTACCTTTTTAGTGAACTCTCATTCCCCTAGCCTGTCTTATGTACTCCTACTCAACTCAGAGATTTGGTGCACAGTATATTTCCAAGAATAACTTGGAGAAAACAAGGGACCCAAGGAGAAGAGCGGTTTCAGTACTTCATGTACAACGTGTAGGTGTATACGTGGTAAGTGTGACTACTAACAGTGAAAAAAAAATTCACTCAAAAAAGATTGCCTGGATTCAAGAAAATATATGTAGTTTATTCATAGTTTTTATGATTAGTATGAAAAAGGGAATTCATGTTAAACATGCATATGGTTTATTTTATGTAGGGATTTGTGGCCCATTTGCTTTTAGTAAAATGTTGCAGTCAGAGTTTTCACTTCTTGGCTTCCTATGGTCTAAGAAAAAAAGAGACAGTTACAAACAAACATGCTATCAAGAAAAAGAGGTTGTTGTTGGAGAGGTTTTAAGTTGCTGAATTAGTGAGACTCAAAACAAGGCTCATCATAGGATGTTAAATCTGTTTCCCTTTCTGCTGCCGGGATTTTATGCAAAAGCTATAAATGCTTACGTTTGAATTTTATTAGTCCAAGTAAATGTCAGTTAAAGAGTAACCTGCTCCCTTTTACATGACATAACCAGCAACTAACGTTTGATTAATACATCTTATTACATTTATATATCTTATTTAATCCCGTGTTTAAATATCCTGTGGCAGTCTTACACTCAGTGTGAGTTAAAGGTCCAATCAAATTAAACAGCTGCCTTTTATCGTCAATAAAAGTAACGCCATTAATGTCACTGATGACAAAATGCTGTGATAAATGGTGGTGTGCTACTATAATTTAGCACTCTAAAGCAGTCTTCATCTGACCAGGGGGTTTGGGAAATAAAAAAATATATAAAACACAGAAATAAAAAATAAATAAATAAATAACCCTAAGTGATAATGACTGTCTGATGACAGACAGAGTAAAATGTAATGCCAGACTTGGCCAAGTCAGTAGGCAACCAAACACACACGCACATTTTTTCCCCTCAGAGAGTAAAAAGAAAAGACCATTATGATTAATGTTCATTATGACTACAAAGTGTTACATCATGAGGACTGTAAGCAGTTATAATTATGTACAGTCACAGTCATAAGTTTGGACACACTTTTCCATTAAATCCAATAGGAAAGTGTGTCCAAATTTTGACTGGGAGTGTATAACACCTCTCCTGACAATGAGCCATGACATCCATGTGGCCAAAGACCAGTGCTGATAATCTTAACATTAGTAACTCATTCCATTAAGTTTCTATTTCATTTCTTAGATTTATTTGACTAGATGAACATGAATATAAATTGACAGTTTTGTGAAAAAAAGATACATACACCATACAAAAGTAACATAATAATGACTTTCTTTTGTAACAACTTTACTGTTAATGGTTATCTAAATAATTTGTTATGTCAGTATTTTGAGCCACAAACCCACCCAGATAAAATATGCTGGTGTTCCCCAAAAACATATTGGTAATCCTAAGGCCACTCTTCAAATGTAAGGCTTGAAAATTGTCAGAACATTTATAAGTAAGATTTCTGTTAACATCTGTGATAGAGCACACATATGCCAAAGATGAGCTTTCCTCAGTGAAATGTATCAAATTCAGATTTTTAAAATTACTCCAGTCATATCTTTGTTTCCAGACACCAAATAGTCAAAATACTAATGCAAGGCTTGGAAAGTAACAGAAAATTCATTCAGAAGGAAAATTGTTTGTTGATGGATTTAGGGCACATTCACATCAGCCTCTTTGATTCCAATCCAGTTCGTTTGCTCGGAAAGTTTGCTTCATATAGGGAAATGCGAATGTGCCAAATGAATTGTGATTCAGACCAAAGAAGCGAACTCGGTCAGCCTACAAATGCAGCTCTTGGCCCGTTTTAAGCAGAATGAATACAGGAAGCGGACTAAAAAAAAAAAAAAAAGAACAACAAAAAAAACCCCATCACTTCGCATTTAACGTAGCATTGCACTGTGGGTAAATACATAGCGATCAAGTTAAGGGTCCTCTGCTTCATCTGTTATTTATACTGTGCCCATTGTTGCAGTGTATTTCAACGGCCCCAACTTTTCTTATGCTTTTTGGGTCAGTGTAGTGTATGTCTTCGAGATCCAGCATAGAGATCTCCAGCATGTGATGTGTGCCTTAGTGTGTCAAACTGAAACCTCAGTGCCTGCTGGCACAAACTCTTGCTGCAGGGCTTTTGCAGTCAGTTGAGGGTTTTTGACCATCTGCCTCCTCAGGAATCAAGTAACAGTAATTGATAGCTTCCTCTTTCTGCCACATCCAGGTAGTGTAGTCCATAGACATATGTATAGGTAGACACCACCTAATATTACACTGCCCATATGAGCTGACGTCCCATCGTGCTGCCATCTTGGATGAGTCTCCCATGCAACTCTAATACATTTATTTTTGTCGGCCCAACCACAACAATAACTTCACAGATTTTTACTGGATTTTTCTCACAGTTTGGTTTGTTACAAAGGGCAGAGATATTGTTATGATACGTATTATACATGATCTGCTTTCAATATTTTGCCGGTTATTGCAACTATATGCTAAATAAAATACAGGAATAGTTGCTGGCTTTCTCTAGACTATGGTTGACTATTTTTTTACATTTATTAATTTTTCAATATAGAGATACAGTTGTACAAAGTCTGAAAATAAAATATCAAAATTGTATCAAAATTGTGCAATTCAAAAGTTACCAAGAAAACATTTGGAGAGAGAAAACCTCTGCTAAGGTCTTTAAAAAGGTCTGCTAAGATCACCACCAAAATAAAACAGTTCTTTCTTTTCACATTTCCAACAAGTTCTGGATATTCCATGAAAATCTGTCAATAACTTTTTGCGTTATCTTGAACACAAACAGATAGACAAACTAGAAAAGCTATCGGAGAGCACAAACCTCCGCCAAGCACAATGTTAGAAAATCCTTCATAAAATTCCTGGATCCAATTGGTGATGTAGATCACCACAAAAATTCAATCTGTTCTTCCTTTTAACATTTCCAACATTTTCTGTAAATTTCACTAAAATCCATCCATAACTTAAGAGTTATCTTGAACACAGACAAACAGATAAACCTCCTTGGTGGAGGTAATTAGGCTACCGTGTAAAACTCTCTTTGTGAAGCATCAATATCATATTTTTTCATAAACACCTCATAGGAGTAAAATGTATAATTTAGTTTTTACTCTGTGCCAACTACTGGAGCCCTAAAATGAAATTAAAACTTGAGCTGCTGTTGGTTTTGATTGAAATTCTCACGATAAGCACAGTTCGAAAAAAATGGTTTGTGTAGCTGGAATTAGCAGACAGGAATGGCAGAGATCGAGAAAAAGAGGTAAAGTGTGTGATTTTGGTTTCATTTCAGTACCTCAACTTAATTTGAATGGGAAGAGGAGTACAAATGTCAGACATGAGAACAATCTAACAGGACATTGGTGTCTTTAAATACTGGATCACGGTCACAAACTGTCAGTTTACTAAACAAAGGACCAACTGACTGGAAACATTCTTCCAATTAGTTGCGTACCATTCATGGATATTTTAGGCTGACTATGATCTTTGTTTTCCTTTTCTGATATAATACAAATTGTCAACTATAACACAGGAAAACACAGACAATGTCCCTGTTTATCTAGAAGACAATTACAAGAAGAGAATCCTATCAGAAATGGATGGTTCTTTGCACTTTTGCTCATTTTCTGTCACTGTGAGAAAACCAACAGTAAACAAAGGAACCTGGTATTGATAATCAGAATGTGAATGACCCCTCCCTGAGCCACCACCTTATCGTGGTGGAGGGGTTTGTGTCTCCTGAAGATCCTAGCAGCTATGTTGTCGGGGGCTTTATGCCCTTGGTAGGGTCACCCATGGCAAACAGATGTCTAGGGGAGGGATCAGACTAAGTGCAGCTCAGCAACCCCCATGATGATGACGACCATTGGCAGAAGTTTACCCTTGCCTGGACATGGGTCACCGGGGCCCCTCTCGAAAGCCAGGCCCGGGGATGATGCACTAGAGCGAGCGTCTGGTGGCCGGGCCGTTGCCCGTGGGTCCCGGTCGGTCTTAACCTGAAAGAGTTACATAGGCCCCACCTCCGGTGGGCTCACCATCTGCGGGAGGAGCCGTGGAGGTTGGGTGCAATGTGAGCTGGGCAGCAGCAAGAGGTGGAGACCCTGGTGGTCCAATCCTCGGCTGCAGAAACTGGCTATAGGGACGTGGAAAGTCACCTCTCAGGCGAGGAAGGAATCTGAGGTTATGCGCGAGTGGTTCCGGCTAGATATTAGTCGGACTCACCTCAACGCATGGTTTGGGCTCTGGAACCAGTACCCTCGAGAGGGGCTGGACCTTCTTCCACTCTGGAGTTGCTGATGGTGAGAGGTGCCAAGCGGGTGTGGGTATCCTCATTGGCTGACAGGAAGTCAGATTTGTTTTCGGTGAGGTTTGGACTCCGCCAAGGCTGCCTTTTATCACCGATTCTGTTGATAATGTTTATGGACAGATTTCTAGGTGCAGCCGAGGTCTTGAGGGGATCTAGTTTGGTGGCCTCAGGATTGGGTCTCTGCATTTTGCAGATGACGTGTTCCTGTTGGCATAATCTGGCTGTGATCTCCAGCTCTCGCTTGAGTGATTCACAGCCGAATGTGAAGCGGCTGGGATGAGAATCAGCAACTCCAAATCTGAGACCATGGTCCTCAGCCGGAATAGGGTGCATTTCTCTCTCCGGGTCGGGAGTGAGGTCCTGCCTCAAGTAGAGGAGCTTAAATAACTCGGGGTCTTGTTCACGGGTGAGAGAAGGATGGGGCGTGAGATTGACAGATGGACTGACGCGGCGTTTGAAGTAATGCGGACTCTGTGCCGATCTGTCGTGGTGAAGAAGGAGCTGAGCCAGAAAGCAAAGCTCTCGATTTACCAGTCACTCTGTGCTGCTACCCTCACCTATGGTCATGAGCTGTGGGTCATGATTGAATAAAGGCGATCTCGCATACAGGCGGCTGAAATGAGTTTCCTCCGCAGGGTGCCCGGGCTCTCCCTTAGAGATAGGGTGAGGAGCTCAGCCATCCGGGAAGGGTTCAGAGTAGAGCCGCTGCTCCTCTGCATCGAGAGGAGCCAGGCAGAGGTGACCCAGGCATCTGGTCAGGATGCCTCCTGGACATCTCCCTGGTGAGGTGTCCTGAAAACATCCCTGCGGGAGAAGACCTCGGGGAAGACCCAGGACACGCTGGAGGGATTATATCTCTTTGCTGGCCTGGGAACGCCTTGAGCTCCCCCCCCCCGCAGAGTTGGCAAATGTGGCTGGGGAGAGGGAAGTCTGGGCTTCCCTGCTAAGGCTGCTGCCCCCGCAACCTGACCCCGGATAAGCGGCGGAGAAATGGATGCATGGATGGATAAATGTGAATGAGCTAAAATGTGATTTAATTCATGCATACAAGCACTTGACTGTAGTTCATTGTGAATCACTCACACAAAGGTTTATGAATATTATTTACAACAAGCCAGCATAAACAAAAAGCTTTTTCAGTTATCTGTAATGATCTACAGTAAGAGCGGTAAAATAGCAAAAAACACAAAAGCTTAATCAATTACAAATTCAATTCAGCAACTTGGATTTTGATTAATTCACATACAGTCAGAACTTACTCGCATAGGAGTATTCCATTCTCCAATCCTCCCCGGAAATCCTTGTCACCAAAACATCTTCCTGTGACAGCCTACAGATGAAACAAAAGGAGCAAGTCGGAGCAAGAGTTAAAATTAAATTTAGATTAAAGATAGAACATGAGAAGATCACTTCAGACTCTGGTGACAGTCTACACGAACAACCTATGCATCCAGGAAAAAAAGAAAAAAGCATAAAAACAAGAATAGCGACCTTTATCAACAGCCTTTTTGCTTCTTTCTTTAGCAGCAAATTCTGGGAATAGTATGAAGAAGTGCACAAACGGTAGCCTGTCGTATATCAAGTCCCCCTCTGGTTAGCGGTACTAAAGACTAACAAGCTTGACATAAGCTGTAATCATCCCAACTAAATGGCTCTGGCAGGCTAATATGTTGTGACAGGGGATTTATCAGGTAATAGTTGCCTAGACCCTCTGACGAGGAGAAGCTGCCAATCTGCATGTACTTCCATGACAAGAATGCATAATGTGGGTAGTGTGTGTGTGTGTGTGTAATTTCTTGGACAATGCTGTGATAGTAAAATGCTGAAACTTTGTTTTTTGTTTTAAAAAAAAAAAAAAAAAATTAAGTTATTTTTTTTTTTAGATAAAATTGATTTTAGTGTTACTGTGTGGTGAGGTCAAATCTCAACAGCAGAATAGCTTGATCTTATAAAACGTCCTTAACATAAAATTTAGGATTCGTGAGCACACAAAGCCATCATTGGTTTAGCTTCCCATGCTATAAAAATCCACAGGCCAGTGCACAGACAAACATCAGAACTAGAAAAAAAAAAAAAAAAAAACCCACAAAAAATGTGCTGTTACATGACTTTTAAGGGAAAGCCCACTTAAGATTAATTTTTTCTCACAAACATCGGCCCTCATTTGATCATAAAATGACAGGACCCCCTTTGGTCTGGTGGAATAAAAACCCAAACCATTAAAATATTAAATTTCCTGGGTGTTGTCATAACATTTATTAGCACAGCTGTACAAAAAAAAGTGCAGCAATGTTGAGTGCAGGGCCTAGCTATAAGTTTTTGTCAGTTCTTTAGCTGTCTGGGGAGTCAAAATCTGTTATATAAAAAAGTACTGCTATATGTCAACAACTGGGCCAACAGTAGGTCTAATTTCAGCAAGAAGAGCTGCACCCAGTCTTTGTTTCTACAAAACTGAGAAAAGAATGTGGCACAGATTTTGTGTGTAAGATGAATATTAGCCATTGCAGCTGTGACACAACTTGTTAAACAAAGTACAGTGTGACTGGTGCTGACAACATGGAAGGACTGTGAAAAGGCTGTATGCAAAAATAACAGGTCTTGCAGTTTAAACCCACTTAATATGGTTACTGTAAAAGATCTGCAGTGAAGAAAGGCTTTTCATCTAGTTGATTACATATAATAAATTTTAATATAAAGACTCAAAAGCTAGGACCAAAATTTATGGCATATCTTATGGCATCTACATGATGTGTGAATGGTTTCTCATAAAACAAGGATAAAAATAATTCATGGCTTCAGTTTTGGTTTCGGGACACATGGACTATTTACTGATGCAACACTATGGCAAAGCATTGAAAGTCATATTTTCCCCCACTTTTAATGGATTCATGTTGTGTTGCGTACTATCATGGATGAAAACAGTTGGTTTATGCTTGAAGAAAACCTGGCGAGTTGCTTTTTCCTTTCACCTGAATTTATTCCATGTAAGCTGGTTGCTTTCAACATCTTCAGACTGACTGGAAACATAAAATTAAATGTGAAATGAAATGAGAAATACTTTATTAATCCCCAAAGGCAAATTCAATCTTGTAGCAGATAATTAACTAGAGGAGGTCATGTTCCAGAGGCTGATGGCTGCTGACAGGAATGATCTTCTGTATCTTTCAGTCTTACATCGGACCTGAAGAAGCCTCTCACTGAACACACTTTGTTGCTTCTTCACTGTGTTGTGGAGAAGGTGTAAAGAATCCTCCATCATCTTCATCAGCTTGTGCAGCATTCTTCTTTAGATAATCAGCTCCAGCGGCTACAGAGTTACTCCAAGCACAGAACCAGCTTTCTTGATCAGTTTGTTGATTCTCTTCAAGTCTCTGGTTCTGATGCTACGACCCCAGCAGATGCTGCAAAGCTGACTGCACTCTCCACAACAGACTTATTGATACATGGACAATGATGATTTCTATATGTATTATAAATATTTTCCTATATTCAATGAATTCAAAATTTACTTTAAAGCCTCAGCTAGACCCAACATCTTGGGTGCAAACGAATGTCTCAAACAGGCACAAACTGGTCATCTAACATACTGGGAATTTTCCAGTGTGTCTCTCATGTCAGTCCCAGAGTGGATTTACAACAGTACCAGATGCTGTAAAGGGAATTTTAGGTGACGTCACTTCCAAGCTCACTGAATTAGCCAATTGCTAAATGGTAACCATTTCTCTAACAATACTGAAATATCTCAGAAATACATCTCAGTGAATTTTTTAATGGAAAATGTGAGTGTATAATTTGACAATCAACAAAATTATACAAAATATATACATTTGCAATGAATCAATAGTAAATATTTCCATGTGGTGTGTGGTGAAATGACCTTCTTTATTAAACCTGCAAACCATTCACACGAAAATGTGTGAAAATTAGACCACCCTTGTTAACCATAGTTTTATGGTTCTTTTTAATGCCTGGTACAACTAAAGCTATATTTGTTTCGGAAAACAAGAGTGGTCTGACCATTGTTTCTGCGACTGTAGATTGTACCGGCTCTGTCCAATCGATAGTGTTTGATCAGCTGCTTGTTGTCAAACAAAACCAAAATGTCCTTTTGCTCCCGGAACATCGATGCACACATCTCTCTCACCTCAGGGCCATCCCATACAGGCAACTTCTAACCACTTATGATTCTTCCAGAGGTCTCTTAAATATCTAGTGGAGTAGGAGTGTTCCTTAGACTAGATAAGGTTGTTAAATAGCTTTTATTCTAAGTTTGAGAGTAGGACAACATTTTAAATATTCTCAGCACTTAGGACTAAAATGGCACTCTACGACAATTAAAATACAGCCATTTTGGTAAACACGTTTGTGGTGTACAAAGTTAACTGGTTGTGACTACAGGTTAAAAAAGCAGATCTTAAATTTAATTCTTTAAAGTATTCCTAAACTAAACCATCTTAGACAGTTTGAGGATTATCTTTTAATCATACATTATTCATCAGCATTAACAGTGAGTTGGCAGATTTCTATTTTTTTTTTTTTTTTTTTTTTTTTTTTATCTGCTTGTCAGTTATTGGTTGTGGGCTGATAGTAGAATATTTTTGGTACCAAATTTGTTAGAAGCAGCTTCTGTGTAGGTGTTTATGGAGAATATAGAGCATTAATAACAAAAAAAAGAGAAGAAGAAAAAAAAAATCTAAATTGGCAAGATTATTTCTACCACAGCTGGAAAGGTCTGGGTCCGAACATGTTTTTAAACTATTTTCAGGTCATATGAGGGTCCTCGATTATTAAAAGGAATGTGTTGCTTTTGTTGTGTTCAGAGGAATGTCGCTCACATTGTTTCACAAACAATTATGTGATGCTGGCTAGCTTTATTTTCCTACTATTCACTTCCTTCCCAAAGTCATTCTCATAGATTCCTGTCTAGAGCAGCTATCACTGTCACTTCACACAGAAAAGAAGTTTTTGTTGCTTTAGAAACACATGAATGAACTTTGTAGAATTTAACTGTTGCCAGATCCAGTTTCCCTGTGGGAGTTATGCTGTGTGTGAATCAGAATTTTACTTTGATGAATTATTAAAACAAAACAAAACAAAAAAAAACAAAAAACACTGCCACTTCTAAGAGACAAGAGTCTTTCTGAGATGAAACAAATGTAAAGTGAAGAGTCTTCTTTATCTTCAAAGAATATATATATATAAAAAATCTTAAACACTTTATTGGAACAATATTGCCAAGTCAAATGAAAATCTGATCAGTGAAAAAAAACAGCAACATCAAAGAGCTTTTCATCTAACAGCAAGTTCATGACTGCGTATGTACTTGCTTCCTGTCTCAACCAACTTTCTTCAGTTCTGACCACCACAAGAGAAAGCAGAACTGCAGTAAGCTCTAGGTATTGACAAGCTACCTATAACAAATTACCGAGCAATAATTGCAGGTTTGCAGGCAGGATCAGTGTCTGTGACTTGAAGAAATAAAACTGCTTATTTTAAGGCCCTCATGCAATGTATGATTAGCGTGTAGAAAAGCTGACAGCTGTGAGATGAGGGCTGGTGAATATAAACAGAAACATGTGCTTCCAACCCACACCAGTTCTTCAGCCACATGCTTGTTTTCTAGTTAAAAATTGTCTCCTTTAAAGCTGGATGTCTGAAGTGCATTGCATAATCCTGACTGAAACCAACTGTATTCATGCAAGTTTATGAATTCACGTAAAAAGTATTCTGGTTTATAGCCAACAATCTTGTTAATTCAACTTGGCAAGAGCTTAATCTGCAAATGCTTTGGTTCTGATTAACTGGACAAAAACAAGGGTGTGCTTGCAAGTCTGCTTATGATACAAACGTACTGACATAAGCAGCAGGAAGAGAAACAAATATGCAGTTGCCTGATTGTGAGTGCCTTTTCCGAAGAAATTATTCAAATGCTTGATTAAAGTTTAAAGCTTGGCAAATAAAATGACCAGACTGCAGACTTTTAACCATAATAAAAGATATGAGATCTTCCTGTCAGACAACATTCAAAATATAGACTTGGATCATATCAAACTGTTAAACGCAGGGGTGCCTGAGTTTGGTCCTCGAGATCTGCCATTCCTGCAACTTTTAGATGTAACCATTGTGCAACACCTGAATCAAATAAATGTCTTGTTTTCAGGCCTCTGCAGAACTGAATGTCATGCAGAAGAGGCTATTTGATTCTGGTGTGTTGGAAAAGGGTTGCATGTAAAGATGCAGGATGGTTGATTTGAAGGACTGAACTTGGTCACCCCTGATATTTCAAATTGTGGAGCTTTAAAAAGTTCAATGAAGGGTATTTGTCTCTGACGTCTTCAAAAAAAAATGCCACCACTGCCACCTCTATGAGGATCTTTTATGTGGACTCAATGTGCTGACTGTGGGTTTTATATGAGGACTGGGAAGAGGGAATGGGAAGCTGAAGAAGGTAACAGCCATGTAGCGTTGTTTCAGAGTTTTCCGTCTTCTCCTTCTTCCAGTATAGCAGTGGCTATAAAAATGATAAAATCTCATATCCAGTGACCAGACAGATTTAAGGCCACTTGAGCTAATATGGGCCTGGACTGCCAGCACATATTTTACCTCCCTGATTAACTCTAGTTATGCATTACAAGGCTTTCATGAATTGCCAGACGTTTTTTTTAAGATATGATACAATATTTGATCATGCTCCCACAGTTGCCTTGCCTTGATATTTCTATTCATACATCCCTCGTGTCAAACTGATCTGAAGTACGTACGTATACAACATACCAACATAAACCAAAACATAAAGCAGTAAATACAGCTTTCATAGAACAAGATACAAAAATGTTAATCTTTTTTTTTTTTGCCAGGACTTGAGATGGACCCCCATTGAGGTAGCACCTGGGGTTATCAAAGCAACTGTGACAAGTTTGATGAAAATAAGGGCTGTTGCCTCGGCAGAATTTGCAAACATAAGATAATAATGAAACTGATGGGTCGTAAGAACGGTTGATAGGATGTAATGCCCTTTGTATTATGTAGTTGAATCAGCACTGAAGCCTGGCAGTTTAATCCCCAAGCAGGACCAAAGCATCATATTTAAATATATTTATCCCTATTTGATGACAGCAGGCTATTTAGGTTATTTCCACTGTGACAGAAGACATAGTTCCACGAACTCTATGGGATAATATCTCGAAAGGCGCCAATCAAGAATAACAAAAACAACTGCCATGAAAATTAAAAAGGTCTATTGTTTTTAAAAGCATTCAGCTAAAAAAAAAAAAAAAAAAGACTTTAACTAAACACAGCCCAAGAAAAATTATGTGTGGCAGAATGTTATGCAAGACCATCTTTACAAGTTTACAATTCACAGTGCCAATCTCACACAGCAAGCAGCAATGAATTATGTTGATTTTTAGTCATAATGAACACAATCTGGTTTCAATGGAGACATTTTTATGATTTCATTTACACTTCATTTATGAAGAAATTTAGCTCAGCACCCAAAAACTGGAGTCACTAGTTTATAGGAGAAAATATCAAGCTTTCCACTGCTTCCTTTTAATCAGAAAAGCACAAATGTTCCCAGGCACATGGTGGATCCTGTGAGAGTCATCTGGCGTGGGAAACCTTACACAACTCCTGATTAGTCATGAACTGCTCCTACTCAGTAAGACACATTGGTTTCATCTGAGCAGAAGCTTCATAGTATTTGCATGCTACACTCAAGTTGCCGTCAAACACTTTCACTGCAGCCACATTACAAAGAATTATTCGAAAACATCCCTAATGAGCAATAAAATTATCAACGGCACAAATCATGCTTTGGCACAGCCTTACACACTGTAAATAACACCTCAGGGAATGCATGTGTCATCAGCAACAACATGCAGGAACACATTTCTCCATGGTGAGCCGTTTTCAGGATCACACCTTTGTCTCTGGAGACCAGCTGACTGTCTGTCAAGAAGAAGTAATTTAGTCCTGAATAAATGTCTCGTTTGTGTTCACACTATAAATCTAGAGACCACCTAGACATTTAGCGCATGTCACTGAATTCTCCACTTTGAACGTCACAAATATTCGTCATATAAATAATTTCTTATTCGTGAAAAACTTTAAATGATAAAAACACAATTACTAACATAAAGCTTAGAAAGAAGAAAGTTTGAATCGCCTTTGTGAAAATCCATCCAGAAAAGCCATACCACTGTCAAGATGGTTGCAGAATTGGTGATTGGCACAATGTGTACTGACTGCATACACAATCACACACATGCACAGAAACAAGACACCATATTCAGTTAACTCCTCTGTGACAGTAATTCCCACAGACAAGAACAGGAACTAACAGCACGAGAAGTTTTCCAGACTTGGCTCAAGATTAGCATCTGACTTCACATCATAAACCAATTACCTTTCATAAGAGGAAAAAAGTGGCACATCAGCAAGACCAGTTTAAAAGGTCAAAATACATCATTTGATCTGGCCTTCTCTTTGTCTCTCTTAAAGAGGCTGTGCCTTGACAAACTACTAAGAATGCTTTTCAGACATAAATCACACTTAAAGCTCAATTCATTGTGTCAGCATACCACAGGTGGTTTATCACGTATCAGGCTACAGAAAACTATCTTATCTACAGGTAAAGCAGGCATGAGTTTAATCTCAAACATAAAATGAAGATCTTTCATTGTAACCTCTGCCAACAACTATATTTAATGTAGATTTGTGCCAATTGGAGTAAATGATAAACTTCTAATGAAAATGGAAAAAGCTTTTTGTTACATGCCATGTGATAGAAGTACTGTCACATCTTATGAGCACTCATAAAAGCACTCCTATTGAATTATTGGAGTTTGCAGTCTACAATTTTAAAAACAAAGTAGATGTGAAACTGATCTTTGCATGTTCTTGCATTTTTTTTTTATAATGTGAATAGAGACAAAGAAAGCATGAGAATCTTGAAAACCAGAAGATTAATTTGTGGAGGCAAATCAGTTTAATTTGCTTCAAAGACCCCCTCAGTAACTTTTTGACTTTTAAAATATGCGTGTATGACCATTTTCAATGGCGCGCCAGAATTTATCAAGTGCATTTCTAGAGCTGTACAACTATACAACTTTCTGAACCGGGACGCGACGTAACGTTTTGCTTCACAGTATAATAAGGTATACGGCTGTTTTGAAGATGCAACATGCAAAGAAACGCAGTAAGATTAAAAGAGAGAAAGGGGAAAAAATGGGAGTCATCGTAAGATTGGATTTTGCTGGCTGGAGAGAGCTAACAGGTCAGGAAAGATGCAAAATAGATGTTGAATTAGACGTTGATGGGGACCGCGTGATGGGGAAAATGGCAAAAGTTCTGTAGTGTGTCCTTAACATATGAAATATTGAATTGTCTTGGATTTGCTGAGCAGTTAAAATAGTAACAGCTATTTAACTGACACTCCACTCACTAGAAATCTACCACAAGTGATGATATCTGTGTCAAGTAATCCTAATGTTAGCAAATACTATATATCTAACATAGACAGTTATACTCTGTTAAACTGTTATCTTCTCTCTAAAACCATTAATAAATTACATGTATGACCAGAGGGTTGTTTGTTTAATAATCCTGAGAATTACAGCAAGAAAACAAAATAAAAGTGGATCCAGTGATCCTCAGTGGCTTTCAAAAGAGATTTGTATATTTGGTTGAGAAAGTACTTCTTGTTTTGTGCTTATTTTCACATAAGAGATAAAAAGCTAAATTTACTTCACATGAACTTGTTGTCAAGGGAAACTTGAAGCCAGCTTTTAAGTATGTCCAAAATAAGCAAAAGAATTACATAAAAAAATAGAAATTAAGTACACTGTACTCTTGAATCCACATGCACCCTGTCATGACCTAATATAAATTTTATTTGGACTCCTGCAAACCATATCATTCCGATGAAAAAAGTGCACCAACCCATCATACACACCTGCCTTCCCATCATAACTGTTAAGCCTCCATATGTGCTGGATATTGTTACAGCTTAACTTGTAACACTCCAGGAAGAGTTTGGATAAAAACAGTCTTACTCATTTCATACAGCTCAAATGTTCTAAGTAAATTAAGGAACAACACTCAAAGTTTACATGTTTTTTTTTTGCAAAATGGTGCTAACAGAAACAACATAAACACCACACACTCAAGGCATTTTCTCAGGTTTAATGTAAATTTTGCAGGGAATAAGATAAATGTGGCCTATTTGCTGGGACATTGTGTAAAGAAAATGTGTTAAAGTTCAATAATTTCTCACTGAAAACCAACCTTCAACTATATAACGTAATATATATGAAAATTGTATGCCTGAAATTCAAAATGGGGACTGCTCTCTGTAAAACCTATTCAAAAAGAAGCTTCACTAGTCTGAATTCCAGTTTCCAGCCCCCTTTTCTCGATACCTCCCATGTCATCAGACTCTTCAGAAGTCTCTGAAAAAACAAGACACATTCATGCATCAGAAATTGCCTACTCTTAAGCTAAATGTTAGTATTCCAACCAGCCCATCCCATTTCCATCCTGATTAGACAGAGGAACAATGTTTTGGTTGTGGATTAGCTCCACTCCTAGACCCCATTGGTGTTGCTCTCCTCCACCCCCATTCGCTCGATTAAGTACACAGGGGGAGAAAAGAGGACTTGTTGGCCAGACGATAGCTTGGCTGAAAGGAAAAAAATAAAAAAAGAGACACCAGTATTTAGATTTGAGAACTGATCAGTGAGGTCTCAGTTTAACTGCAACCAATCCAAAATGACATTGAAAGATGCTTCCAAACTTGGTCAAAAGATGTGACTGCAAATAATTATATATACACACACACACATTATATATATATATATATATATATATATATATATATATATATATATATATATATATATATATATATATATATATATGTATATATGTATATATATATATATTCATTCATTCATTCATTTTCCGAACCGCTTATTCCAATTCAGGGTTGCGGGGAAGCTGGAGCCTATCCCAGCCAGCTTTGGGCGACAGGCAGGGCACACCCTGGACAGCTCGCCAGTCCATCGCAGGGCATATATATATATATATATATATATATATATATATATATATATATATATATATATATACGTATATATACATATATATATATATATATATATATATATATATATATATATATATATATATATATATATATATATATATATATATATATATATATATATATGTGTGTTAGCTCAGCAACAGAACATAACTGAAAAGACTTTTAACTGAAACTTTTTTTAACTGAAAGACTTTTAAAGATGTGTTTGTGTTAGCTCAGCAACAGAACATAAACTAGTCAGTTAAAAGATACTTGTCCGGAAGTACAGCACATAAACTCATATGTTCTGTTGCTGAGCTAACACAAACACATCTTTAAAAGTCTTTCAGTATAGACATGCTTATAAGTGGAGATAAAACAGAAAGATGGCAGAGGTAGAAAAAAAAAAGTTTTAGGGAGAAGATGATCTGGGTGGATGGGGATACCGAATACCATGGAAACAAAGTGATTTATCTACTTTTGTTGTGAACTTCAGTTTCAAAACAGTTTTTCTTAGAACTGTATAAATCTCAGAAAAGCACAATAGAAAAACAATCAGTTGTAGCACTTTAACACGCTGGCAAACCCTGTGCAAATAAACCTGCCATTCCATACATCCTAACATTTTAGTGACAACCCCCTCACTAAAACTCAGATCAGGAACAAAGAACCTTGGTGTTGATACTGGCCCTCTGAGCTATGGAGCCTGGCTTTTTCAGGGGGCCTCCCTTAGTCTCCAATATCCTGCCTGCTACCATTTTCCTGGAGCTAAGGGCAACTTCTAACCAGAAGCCACAGTGGGACTCAGACTAATACACAAGCAGACACCCTGATCTTGGCCTAGTTTGATGGACATCTTCACGCCAGTGTCTAGTCTCCCATGTTTAATAAGTACTTTCATTAAGCGCCCATATTTCATACATATATATATATGAGTGTGTGTGTGTGTGTGTGTGTATTAATAATACCCACTAAAGATAGACCACTTCTCTATTGTTAATTTTTTTTTGTTAAATGTCAATGTTTTATAGACCGACAATGAAATGGTGTGCTAACGCATGAAATCTTGGAGGAAAATGAATGGGACAAGAACAATATCTGTACCAATAAGTAGGTTATGAGTAACTATATGATATTTATGATGATGCTGCAGGCTATCAATCTAAAAATGTATCGGATAAATAACAAGGCCCAAGATCATTAAGACATTAATAAACAACTAAAAAAAAAAACTTAAAATCAATCCTGAAGTGTACCAGGAGCCAAAGCAGCTTTTTCAAAATAGGTGAAATGTGTTGGTCTTTCTCAGCACACATGCAGCAGAATTTTGGAAGGTTTAAAATATTCTTTATGTGAAAACCAGAAAGTACAGCATTATAACAAATCCATTTTACAACATATAAAAGCATGAATTGATACCTCTGTCCTGGCAACAAAGAAAAATGAGTGGACTCTGGGGGTTATCTATAAGAGTATGATGAAGGATATGATAATTTATTGTTACAGTACTAATATCTTCACTCTTGTTAAGAAAGCTGTCTAATGACATCAATAACTACAGCAACTTTTATTAATGTATGTCCAAGTTAAAAATAAATGAGCAGCTCAATTTTTTTTGCAAAATATGCATGTTTGTAGCACAATACTGTGTCCAGGCAACAGACAGTAAATGCACGAATGACAGCAACTAAATTCCTTTCTGTGGTGTCATTTTAAAAGAGGGAGGTCTGTACCATACACCAGTCAAAACAAACCTAAAAGCCTCCCAAACTTTTGATGTGATAAAATTTCCTTCTCAGTGGTGTTCATGTTCTGACATGCCCTCTCCACCTCTCGTTACAAAGCTTTCTCCACAAGACTAATCAAGAAATTCACTGACATACCGTGTCAACACCAGTGCACAATGGGGATTAATCAGCTTGTTTAGAATGACTTTTAATATAACAAGTGTTGGCTATTTCATACACTAATGGTGCCAATAGCATTATTATGATAGCACATCCACTAGTGACGTTAATCAACCCTGATCCCACAACAAAGTAAAATCCAAGCTCAACATATGATGCTATAAGCATCATTGTACTAAATGCTTTATCAGGCATGGTTCAAAGATCAGCAACATGAACAATGAAACATGAATGTAAAATATTCCTGATAAGCAAACACAGCAGGTTAAATTATTTAAATGATTTTGCTTCCTTTAGGCACTAAAGATGCTTTTGTTGTTTATCAAAAGCTTTAACGTGCCTTGAAAATATGAAACGTGTAACATAATCTCAATTTGGCTTTTTAAGACATACAAATAAAACTGCATTTTAGATTTTGAAAAACAAATACTGTATACAAGGCAAGAACAAACTATTTGGTTAGAGATGCACTGCAGTATAATAATACACACAGATGAGTTAGCAATCCAAAGAAGAACATTTCTAAGTGGTCGCTGAAAGTCCTGTGGTTACTTAAATGCACTATGAGATAAGATTGAATTACAGTTATGGGTTATAAAACTTTACTCTTGAGAAATGCTTCCTTTCTTCTAAACCATTTTATTTATTTTAATGTAAGTGGACGGTTAATGTGACTCTGTTTCTTGATAGACACCAGGAAACAGAGGCATTTGTTAGTTAGACAAAATTAGCAGGTCAGGAAAAGGAAGCACTGGACGCAGGTTTTTCTTTACCAAACTGCACATAAATCCTGCCACTGTGCCTCTCATCAGGGGTTCAGGGGTTTTTTCAGGAAGAATTCAGAAGGACAAAGTAGCTTTAAAAGAAGGGAAAAACATCACTGCCTTGTTAATAAAAAAACACGGTGCTGGTCGGTATTACCACTAGAATACACGGTTTTACAGAAATAAGATAAAAAAAAAGTTTTAACTGAAAGAAGTACACACAAGTACTAAGAGTGTGACAGCTCATTTTATTTAATAAAAGGTGTGATTAAATGTTAATATGGGGTAGAAATTGATAAGTTTAATAGAAACTGAAAAATAATGTTGCGTAGGCATGCAGGGGTGCCATGTCAATGTAACAGACTGGTTATAATAGAAACACAATCAGAGCAAAAAAAAAAAAAAAAAAAAAAAAATGTACAGAAAACTCAAAAATACTGTATAATAGGGCTGCAACTAATGATTATTTTAATAGTCAACTAATCTGTAAATATTTTTTTTGATTAGTCGATTAGTCACAATTATTTCTGTCACGCCCACCATCTGTGCTCTTGTAACAGGTTCCAGTATGTTTTACCACTCTCTTCATTTCCATCATAAGAATGTCACCCTGATTCCCAGTCAGTCTCCACATGATGTCCATTAGTAAGTTAAAAGAAGGACTCCTGAACCAGCTGAATATTAAATTTAAGCCTAACAGCTTACAACTCATTGATTTTAAAACATTTAAACTTAGCTATTGTGTCATATCCAAGCTGTACAGAATTTGCCTAAAAAGGAAAACAAAATAAATAAAATATTTTAACATCTTAATTTTTGTAGAATTACATTGAAATGATTATTTACATCTTGAAAAAGCCTGCTTTGTAAGGTAAAGAATGGTCAGAATCCTTTAAAAAATTCCTGAATCCAAACGGTGATCCGGATCACCAACAAAATGATATAACTTCTTCCTTTTCACATTTCCAACAACTCCCAATAATTTCATGAAAATCTATCCCTAACTTTTTGAGTTATCTTGAACACAAACAAACAGATAAGCACCAGTAAAAACACAACCTCTTTGGCAGCGGTAACAACAGCACATCACTAGTCGATAATGCTAACTTTGCCATCTGGAATGCTGGAAACCATGACTCTGGGGTGCAGATGCTCATGCGTGACTGACATGCTGCCGTGGTATGCCAACTCTGTGTGGCAGACTACACATTTCACCTGTTTAACACTTTGTTTAGTGTGAAATGTCCCCAAACTTTGTAAATAGGTTGCAGTGCCGTCAGTTTGTTCTTTGTTGTTTAAAGTGGAACTATTATGTGCATTTCAGGCTAATTTATTTTTATTTCTGAGACCAGAAGGGCTAGGATTGATCGAATTATTGTCACAAATCGCTTTATTTACTTCAGACCGACCCTCTCCGTAGGCTGTCAGATCAGCCTGTGGGCAAAACGAGTGGATTGAGACTCTTCTGCATTAAGCCCCGCCTCCCCCCACTGAGCTACATCGGGAGCGCGCACCGCACCTGCTTTCGTTGGAAATAACTTTATCCGACGTTTTCCACCCGCCTGATGTATTTGTACATGCCCTTGTTAACCAGAAGGTAACCAATGACCGAACCTTATCCCCCGGACGTCACAAGGATTTCCAAGTAGAAAAAAAACTCTCTAAAACGAGCGTTTTTCGTCGCCATGGAAACTAAACGGAGAGCGTGCTGGAACTCAAACTCAAACTCAAACATGCGTTTAGGTGATAAAAAAAACAGTGCCATTCAAATGTCTGATGAGGATTCAACACTGTAACACTGTAGAGAGCTCAGTAAACTCCAAATACCATAATAGCACCCCTTTAAACAAAGATGTTCCACAATATGACAAGACTGCCCCTAGCACTTCCTGTGCTACTCTGCATCATTTGCTTGGTGTTTAGAGTTACTATACTGTCTGAAAAGCCATGGTTGGTAAATGGCATTAAGTTGCCTGATGCAGCGTTTTATTAGCAAAATTGTTACAGGCGTTTATAACACGACGCGTCAACAATGTTTCTCATTAATGAACTTTCATTGTCAATGGTGTTGACTTTATGGACAAATCGTTGCAGCCTCACAGTATAGAATCTAAAGCTTGAGCTCTTGGAAAAATAATCCATGTGACTGATGTGAAGAAAGCAGGATTAATACCAGATGATTGTGAAGTTAAAACCTAAAGATTACAGTGTTGAAGGATAAAATATTTCGTTATCAGCACTCAGGCCAGCAAATTGTGTGAGCAATCAGAAATTAATTCATGAAACGTCTAAGAATTCCCCCACCTGGTGCGCTGAAATCAAAAGGTTGGTTATTGACATAAGCATGCACCTTCTCACCTTGTACAAGTTAATGGCGTGAGAATAAAATAAATCTATTTTATAAGCATACCACACACAATGCAAAAATATGTTCATAGTGTCTTGAATAGTGTGACTTTCTACTTAAAGACTTAATTTGACAAATACTTAGTTTTATCATCCTGTTTGTCTTGGTGTAGTTACTTACTGTATGTGCTGCATTTTTTTTCTTTCATAAAACTGAAAAAATCAGGCTTTAGAGGTTAAAAAATAGTTTTTCAAAATATGTATGAGCGTTAGTGGTCCAATCCATAACAAATAAATAAAAGACAAAGACTTAAGTTTTGAAGTAAAGTCAAGGAGCATTGGTTTATTGAAAGTTCTCTAAAATCTCAGGATTTTTACTCTTCCTAATGTTCTTTTGTTTTGCTTGACCTTTAGTTTGTAACTGATTAAACCCAGAACATCTGAGTTTATATTTCCTGTTGATGAGATCTACTGTTTCAGGTTAAGAAAATACTTTGCTGGAAATTCACATTCACATTCCTATCATTGTCAGTCTGTTATGACTATTGAATCCTACAGATTGTTTTTGTGATTCCCACAACTTGTTTTCTGCTTTCAAGTCAAAACAGCTTGCAAAGATACAGATGCTCTTCTTAGATCTTGGCTGAAGATGTGGAAAAGGCCTCTCCTCTTTTTGAAAATCGTTCTTATGATGCTTGATGATGAACTACTTTGGAATTGGGCAACAGATTTAACCAGGCACACCAGACTACACTTTATTTTATTTTAACAGTTGGTGTTAATGCATAAAAAATGCTATTATTTGATTAATGCTTGGTTAAATCTTGTTTAACTAAATATATTAAAAAAGAAAAATTTGGGGCAGGGGGCTCTACTGCTCCTTGACTCTTCAGACAAATATTGGAAGAACCTGCAGCAGACCAAAAAAAATGTAAATATTTAAATTAAATGAAAACATTTGAGCAACTCTGCTTTTTATGTTGGAATTTGAGTTTAATTAAAAAAAAGATGCTGTTGCAAACCGAAATCCATGACAACATATTGACAACCTTTTCTATGTCAATGTTGCTAGCTAGACATTGAACATGGCCGACATGCCAGTGATTTACCTAAACTTTTCATTATGCGAAGGCACACCTAACCTCAGAACGAATGGTAGTCCGTCTGCACTAGATTTTGGTTTTCCCTTGATAATATTTGGAAACAAACAAACAAACAAACAAAAAAAACAAAAAAAACAAATTACACATTACATATTACTTAAAAAAAATCTCATTAAAAACTGAAGAAATAAGTGTCAATATATGTCAGTCTGATTGAATTAAATATTTTAGGAATATGAAAAGGACATGTTAAAACTGGAAGGGCTTTCTGTATTTTCAAATTAGTTTGACAGTTCTTAGCAACACATTGTGTACGTGGGCGTATAATTTAGATGTAATATTTGTGCCAATTTGTATATATTTACATATTTATTGGCTTATTTTATTTATATTTACTTTCTGAACGGAAAAACCACTGTTTTTTCTTCAGATCTCTAGAATTTCAGTATGTCAAAGGTCAAAGTGATTGTGTCAAAGTACTACTTGCTGATAAGCTTCCTGTGTTCCTTTAATGACAGGCCACCAAGAGAAGCTGCCATGCTTGCTGAAAAGAGGGAGGTGCAACTTGCTAGATTAGTTAGGATTAAACTTTATCCCCTGCTTCCAGCAAGCTGATGGGGATAACAGCATTCAGGACCAGCACTGTAAGCTATTACACTGTTTGCATTTCCCACTCATCAACAAGAGAAACTAGACATGAAAATTGCAAGTGCTTTCAACAAAGACTTACTGATCATTTTCAAATAACCATTAGATGAGCTCAGAGTAAGTTTGTAGGTTTTAAAATATGTTGGTTGAGCAGTCTCTTGTAGGCATGGAGCTAAAAGACAAAGAACAGAGCACAATCATGTAATCTAAATAAAGTCAACTCTGCACTGCAGATTGTGGAAGCTTCTTGAACTAACTGTGCACAAACTATCATAACACACACTGCTGAACAACTCTTGCAAAAATCACTAATTGAAAAACAAAATGCATTAGAATGAGGGTTCTTCAACTCTGCCACATGAAACACATGAACAGTAAGTCAGTTCTGTCCACAACATTATGACTCTTTATAATGAACTTCTGTTCTTGTTTGTTTTCCTCTTATTGTGTTGTTTTTTCTTGTGAATTATACATACCATGACTATACAACCTCCCTCTGGGGATTATTAGAGCAATATTATATTCAACTCAGTATAAGTCTAAAATAAATAAAGTTTGGGGTGTATACACATTTTTATATTTGTATTACGTTTGATTAAATTAAGCTTTCTGCATTTACTCTATTCATGTGGATCACTTCAAGTCTGAAGACTGTGATGTAAGCCCCACTGACACCAAGCAAGCAAACCAAGACAGCGTCCAAATGTGGATCTCAGTCTGCTTCCAAATGAACTCTGGTGTGCTTTGATTGAAATATGAACACAAAGTGGACCAAAGAAGTATAAACATACCAAATATAATGTATATTTCCATCCTACCTCATTATGTTGCTCACTGTATATTGCTACATGTATTAAAATTCCTTGTTACCATCTTCCTTTTTTGTATAAGGCTTCTCATGTCATAACATTTTCCAAATGATCTTTTGACTTTATATATTTTAAAGGTCATTTTGAAATGTCAGCAGGCGAAATACAATGTATATATTTTACAAAATTCATAATTCCAAAATCAATAAATACTTGTTGGGAAGTATTTAAGTTCTGCCAAAAACCAGCAATTGGGCTTTCCAGTCAATGCATAAACTTGACCACCGACTTGTTTGTCCCCTTAATCTGACATCTGTTGGTTCAATGTAAGAAAATGCCAGCAAGGATAGCGTAGCAAACCAGGGCAACAAAGTGGATTAAGTTCTTTCTACAAAGCAGAGTTCTAAACTATGTGTGAAAACACACACAATTTAGCTAATGTGCTAAAAATGAACCATGTGAGTTAATCTTAAAAATTACTTATATAAATAGAAAAATTAATGTTTTTTTAGTAAACAAACATCTTTCTAAAATTTAAGAAGACTGATAAATATTTTTTTTTTTTTTATAAATTATTTTCACTTAAAACTGAATTATTTTATATCTAATACATTTAGTTTTGGATGCTATTACAAACTGCTTGATCACATTAGTAAACAAACTAAAAATAAAAGGTATTAACTGAAATATATGGTGAAAACAGATTTAGAATTTTCAATCAAATGCCCTCATTTGTATTAATGTCTTAATACAAATATGATTTATATTTTACACAAAAAATTTTGCGGTGTGGTGCCAATTTAGTAAAATAACAAGCAGCAACAAAAAGACCACTCAGACAGTATAATAAATCAGTGTGAAATGCTCAAAGCCTGAATAGCAACTCTGGCGAAGGTCCAGGCCCCAAGGAGCCTGAGAAGACCTCTGCCTACTTCTGTTTTTGCAAACACTGACCTGCTGCTGTGGGAGAGAAAAGAACTCCTACTGTACAAGTCAAACATATAACATTCAGTGGATGCTGATCATCCCCCTCACAGCAACAACTGAGTTGGGTCCCTTGGAATTTTAATCCTTTACATGTCATCATCAGTGGTAAATACAGTGAATTTGTTGACAAAACAAAAGCAAAAACCAGTGAATGAGTCCAAGGGGGGCAAAACAACAAAGAAAAGGTCCAAACCAAATTATCTATGTGTAAAATATTTTTGATAAATACCACTAGTGACACAAATCAGGTCACTATATCAGTGACGAAAAGCCAGAGGGATTGATAAATTTAATTCATTTAGAGATAAGCTGATTCTCTTTTGTTCTGACATCCCCAAATTGTTTTGCTTTTATATTTTGTTTTGTTTATCTTTCTTGGAGCCTGTTGAGGCATTTAAGTCAATTATCACTTGCTGGTGATGCCAAAATATGATTAAGCAAAATTTTTGTCTGTCAAGATATCACATCAAGTTTGATTAGCAAATTAAGCACATCGACACAGATTTATGTAATGCATATGAGTTAATTCGCTGCTGGAAACATCACAGGTTGGGACATTTTTACAATCAGTTTTGTTTAACTGCTTAATAAAAGGAAAAGTATCAAAAGTAGGAAAATATAAAAAGTCAATTTTAAAACTAAACTAAACAGTTGTACTGAGTTGCTATTTTCATTCTAATGTGGGAAAACTACTTCTAAAACTATTATAAGAGCCATTTTAAATATAATAAAAAGAAGGAAAGAACACAGTTACTTATTCTCATGCAAATACAAGCTAATGGTTTAGACTAAATACCAACTCTGTGTCAATTAGGTGTGGGGAATTGAATCCAAAAAAAAAAAAAATAAATAGTTGTGATTTTTTGCTACACAATTTTTGAATCAATATTTAAAAAAAATAAATAAATAAATGAAAGTAATCCAATTTAAAAAATTTTTGGTCATTTTTATTGTTTTTATTGGTCTTTTTACTTGTCTTCTTTGGCATTATAGCAACAGAATGGTAGTCTGGCAACTGCATTGTTTTATCCTAATAGAAATGAGTAAAAATGACTAGGAAAAAAGGTTTTGTACATGTCACAATTTAAATCGAATTGGCCCTAATAATTTTTTAGTTCTTTCTACCTTATACAAGAATGGAGTTACTCGGGAAATTAGCACCTTTCGATACTTAAGTGTAATGATTATGAATCAAAAATCTGTTTAAATCAAGAATCGATTCAGAATCGAATCGTTACCCCAAAAAACGGAATTGAATCGATAGTTGTAAGAATCCAATCCCTAGTGTCAATAATGGAGCAGAAATGAAAACATGTTATTGATCTTGGATTAGATTCTTTTATTATAACATCCCACTCCTAAGAGCTTCTTGATTTGCTCATGCAAATCTAAATGCAAATGCAGCTCATTTCCACCCATATTGTGATTACCACCCTACGTTATAATCCTGCATTCATTTAAGATTAATATAAAACTATAAACCATAGATTCTTAGATACACTGGTAATAAATCCACAGTGTATCCAGAATTTGGCCAGAACCAAGATCTAACTTTGATATCTTGTAAAACGTGTTGGCCAAGGACCCTGATCATTTATCGTGGCGTTATATGCATATGTCCTAAAAATGGCCCTGCCCTGCAATGATAAAGAACCTTTTAAAAATTACACACACACACACAAACAGACAGATAAACGTCAGTAGAAACCTTGCCTCCTTGGCAGAGGTAATAATAAAAAGAAGCATATAAAGTTTCAAAGAACTACAAAAAAAAAAAAAAACGTAACAGCCACAAATAATTATTTAAAAGCTGTTAATGTTTGAGTGAGCCTTAAAATAGATTAAAAGTATTGGTAAATAAAATTCCTTGATTAAGCTTCTGTAGTGAAGTAAAAATACCATAATATGCTCTCAATGTTAACTACTTATCTGTGATAGAACTGCACTTAAAACATGCAGAATCATGCAGGGTATTTCAAACATTAGTGAGCAGAGGTCTGATGGTGTCACTTTCTAGAGTCTGATGACAGTGAGCATTGTTAGGGAGGTATGCGTGTGCACATACACTGGTGGCCCAGTTGGATGGGGATAGTGGTGGAGAGGAATGCTGAAGTGAATGACCATAGAGTAGCAGCTACAACAGTGTGTGACACAATGTAAGGCATCTCACTCAGTTTCAAATGCCTCCCATTCATGGTGGATCTAAATCATCTGATTCTCTGACATTGAAAAAAAAAATTGTTTGAAGCAGGTGAAAATACACGCTTATAAAAATAAAAACCTGGAAATAATTCAACTATATGCACTCCTTCAGCACAGTAGCATAGCGGTTAGCACCATTGCCTCACTGCAAGAAGGTCACTGGTTTGAACAGTGGCCTTTCTGTGTTGAGTTTGCATGTTCTCCCTGTGTATGCATGGGTTCTGTCCAGCTTCCTCCCACCCACAAGATATGCATGTTAGGTTAAATACTATGGTTAACTGATCACTTATCACATGTAAGTTAGGAGCGTTTGCCAAATAACTGTTGAATAGAATAAGTTGAAATAAAGCAAAACAGTCTCAGTTACAAAACAAAATGCAATGCTAAATGTAAAATAAAATCCAAAATGCAAAGACCATTCTAAAAATCAGCAGCAAACTACTAAAAATCTCATAAAAAAATCATCTAAGAATGAGCACTCCAATATAAATATAAAGTTCAGGTAATTTTCAAATAATTTTTTAGGGAAACAGAAGAAATACAAGAATGCAAGTTTATTTTCAGAACGTTTCCCGCTCTATTCAGTTGAAGTTGCTGCATTCAAATAGTAAGCCTCTCTATACACAGAGGTTGTGATTGCCTACTTTGTGCAATCCAATCCACCTTCTAGGCACCTACTGAAGTAATTATTAGCAGGTGCAGTTTCTCATGCAAGAATGTACAAGTTAAGATAGGCGTGCCCAAGTCTGATCATCGACATCTACTATTACGCATGTTTTACACTCTTTCTCCAACACACCTGAATAAAACAGCTGAATTATATATATATATATATATATATATATATATATATATATATATATATATATATATATATATATTCAGCTGAATTCCCTCATATGCAGACAGACAGACAGACAGACATATATATGTGTGTGTGTGTATATATATATATATATATATATATATATATATATATATATATATATATATATATATATATATATGCATGTATGTCTGTCTGTCTGCATATCATGCATATCATTCAGCTGTGCAGACGCCTGGTAACTATGCAGAAGGGTTGCATCTAACATATATATATATATATATATATATATATATATATATATATATATATATATATATATATATATATATATATATATATATATATATATATATATATGTATATATATATATATATATATATATATATATATATATATATATATATATATATATATATATACAAATAATAGATGCAACCCTTCTGCATAGTTACCAGGCGTCTGCACAGCTGAATGATATGCATGATATACAGACAGACAGACATACATGCATATATATATATATATATATATATATATATATATATATATATATATATATATATATATATATATATATATATATATATATATATATATATATATATATATACACACACATATATATGTCTGTCTGTCTGTCATTAAAAAATGATCCTGAAACCTCCATAATCTCCATTTTTGAATAGCTGCTAAGGTATGTTTGAATTAACACAATGCTACTCACTCACATTGCTAGTGAATTGCATTGTTTAATGGGACTCCATTATACTATTTCTAGTTTTCTGGGCTTTCTACAGTGTTATAGTGTTGAATTTTCATCAGACATATGAGTGGCACCATTTTTATCATATATCATTGAGTTTTCCAGCACTCTCTACCTTTGGTTTTCATGGCGACTGAAACGAGTTTTTTTTGCACTTCGAAATTTGAGTAATATCCAGGGGGTGGGACTCAGTGATTGGTCATCTTCTCTAGGTTGTGCATGTTCCCGAGAAGAAAGCCACACCCACCTTTGCAGCTCAGTATAACTACTCCTTGCAGTTGACCAATCAGACGTAGCCCGCGGGTAGGAGCTTGCTCTGTTCACTTGTTTCTGGAAGAGGTTGATCTGAGAGGATCAATAAAAAATGAATGATGGGGTTTGTGAAAGATGTTTGATTAATTCTTGCCCTTCTGGACTTGCATATTTTAAAAAATTATCCTGAAATCTCCATAATAGAGCTAATTTAAATATATGCCATCTCAGACTTTAGTGCCTTCTAATACAGATTAGAGAGATGAAATACTCATTAGAAGATATAGATACCCTATTTTAAATAAATAAATACATTTTAAAAAGTGCCTGACTGACCCAATGGCCAACTGAGGAATCACTATCGCCAAAGGTAATTCCTGTGTTCACATGCCCTTTAAAAGAGCAGGTTTAAAGCAAGGCTTTTGGAACCACTATCACTTTGCTGGCATATGACCGTCAATCAGGTTTCACTTCCTCCCTTGATAGTCAAAAAGAGTACAGCTCCCCAGTGCCCTAACTCAGAAAACTAGGAAACCAGCTCAGTCTGCATGACCCAGTTAGAAACATCCCCCAGATGGTGCAGAAACATCAGTTACTCTCTTATCATCCAACAGTCATATTTGTCTACTGCAAACAGCTCGAAATGTTGCAGGATAGAGAACGAAATCAGAGTAACAGTTACTGCAATTCATGTATGGTTAACCCGAATTTCTAAAAAGAATATATTTTCACACCTGTCAAATGAAGCTAGAAATTGCACAGTCTAATGTACAGCTGCACTGCACTAACTAAGCTCCAGCAGATGTGGAACAGGAACAGCACATTACGTAAATGTATTAGAGTAGCATTAGATGAATTTTGCAGATTACCAAAAATTTCCTCAGCTGGTCTACAAACATCAACCTCTAGCCTTTCTTCCAAGACCCCACAAGTAATCCATGAATCTTGGACTAAATGACAGGCATCCAAAGTCGCTTGCTTTGGCTGTGAATAGGGACAATCAACAGAATAGCAGATTACATGACAGATGAGGTGCAGCCTGCAATTAAACTCTTATGCATGTGATGTGTGCATGTTCCATGAAGTTTTGATCTGCAGCTCCCGTTTAAAATAAAGCTAACCATTCAAATAAACCATTAAAAGCTTTCATTTTATGGTGAGTTTAAAGAAATATGATGAATTCCACACAGCTCTATAAATAATAAAATAAAACAATAAAATTGTGCTTCAACTGCCTGTGAGCAACTTTGTTATGTTTTAAATCAGTAAAAATCTTCATGGATGAAGTTGAGGTTAGTAGAGAGATAAACAAAGGTGGTGTTTCACTAGCGAGGTTTATCAATCTATCATGGTGTATCCATGCGGACTGAGATTGTGTTCACGCTGCATTTCGCTCAAACAAGTCAAGCCATTAGAATAATATACCCACATTCCCACCAAAGGTGGCGCTGCACTAGTATTTAGCAAAAGAGAACTAGACCCATGTGAGGAAGAAAACTCTGTTTCCTCCTTCTACTTGCGAGCTAAACATGGAGCAGGAACTATCACCGTTTTGGGTTTTTTTGTTTTGTCTTGTGCAAGTATACAGCAGAAATACACTACAACAATGGGTGCAGTATGAACAGCAGTAAAAGGCGGAGGAACCTTAACACGATATGTATTTACTCACAATGTCCGATTCCTGTATTCGGTCTGTTTGAAGCTTCCTGCATTTATAGGCGGACCGGGTCTGCTTCTTTGGTCCAAATCAGAATTTGTTTGGCGCATTCCCTTTTCCCCAAATGAAGAGGACTTTCTGAGGATACATTTTGAATCAAAAAGGTTCATGTGAATGTGCCCTAAATGCTGGTAAATAACAGGAACATATTGGCAAAGGGCTTCATGCAGATGTGGGCAAAACTGTTCAGATTCCTTTGTTTTTTAAGCATATTATAATGTAATTTTAAAAGAAAAAAACACCATTTGATAGATACTTTTAATTACCTAACCCTCACACCCAACATGCTGTCATCACCTATCAATTTCTTTTCACAGCAAGTTCTGGACTTGCACACAAGGGTGCTAAGTAACAACACTTGCTAACAGCTTTCCTGCAGAGTCGCCGTGCAGGCCTGGCACACAGACGATTGCCTCACTTTACACAGATCCTTTGTGTATGGGGTGTGTGTATTTGAGGGAGAGTCTTTGTGTGTGTACGTGTGTGTGTCGCACTGCAGTATCAGTGCAAGGCTGCCTTGATCTGCTTTCCTTGGAGGCTTTTTTTTTTTTTTTAACACAGGAGCACACCAAACTGACCACTAAACAAGATGAATATGTTTTCCCTGTCACAGACAGGCCTAAGACATAAAACATAACCCACATCCACAGGGTAGGGACATCTACCTGTCGTCTGACTGGTTGCCTGGCATAATTTGATTAAGCAGTTCTCCTTACTGCCTTTCTTATTCTGGGTTACTGTGGTCTGATGCCTCTCCAGGCATTTATCTAACTAAGCATGAAGTAAAACAACAGTCAGCCATTAAAGAACCCTACTAGCTTTGTTACATATAAGCCTGGTTTAAGTAGAATGGGTTAACTTTGAAAACAATCAGATACATAATGAGAATAATTAAATATTTGTAAAATTTTTCTGTAAGCTCAAACATTCTGGAAACTACCCAAAAAAATTGACTACTGTAGTGTGCTGCTTTCTGTAAGTCCAGTCTTTTACTGTATTTGAATATATTTGCTTGTAAAATGAGGCACCTGCAGATTTTCCCAGATAACCATCCTGCACAACTTGAGCTTTATTAATGTGTCAGGGAAATATAGCCTTTAAATATCTACACTGTTTTTGGGAATGGAACAGAAACCAGCTTTCCCAGCTGCTACTATGACACTGAATTAAGATAAACAACAAAATGACACATGATCACGAGCATGGTCTTTTTGCTTCACTAACAGATATAGTCACAAGTAAAAGCATGCAGGCATATGCAGTGAGAGAGGGGGCTAATCTCCCATCTACTCTGGTAATCCACCACATGATCACCTTTCACCCCACACATGTATGTGTTTATAAAAGTCTACTTGTAGCCAGACTGGCAGCGGTTTATTAAAACGCTACATCCTTTTATTACAGCATGGATTGTTTTCATTTGCATTTTGTTGACAAGGAGTCTAAACCTACAGACACATATCCAATAATAAACAAATACATATGGAGGCGTTCAGTAATTCTGGGTGTATAGCACTGAGCGGCTGAAGAGGCTTCTTGTTTTAAAATTTAGTTCGTAGATTTAAAATATAGCTACCACTAACAAAAGAGAGGAGATCTATACCTCTAAGAACACCATCTCAAAACATTAAAATTAAGTCATGACAATATGATTCAAGTGTCAACTTTTTATAGACCAATTTCTGAGCGTTCATCACTGATCATGTAACTTGCACGTCGGCAACCTTGGTGGGCGACAAAAAGATAAACAAAGCAGACATGCTGCTACTTGTTGGGCTGCAACAGCTTGCTCTTCGTGTCCAAAACAATAACAGTATATTTGTGCTGTGCCTTTGGTTGTTCCAATCGACATCTAGATGAGATTTCATTTTCCAGACTGCCTGCTGACCTTGAACAACAAGCTAGATGGGTTGTTGCCATCAAACAAAATAACTGGAAGAGCACTCGGATGTATAGTGAGCACTTTGCTAGTGTTAAGAAGCAAATGAACAGTTTTTTCTTGTGCTGTGTTCAGTTGCCAATCGAGCGTCACTGGCATTTACAGTGCTATGCTGTAAACTCCTCCCACAGCCGTTTAAGTTTTATTCAGCCACTGTTGCCAACTTGGCGAGTTTCTTGTTAAATCTGGCGACTTTCCAAACTCCCTTGGCGATTTCATTTGTTAAAGGCAACTAGTGACAAATCTAGCAACTTTAACTGGAGTTATTAGAGACTTTTTTGGTGTTTTGGCGACTGACTTGAAGGCACATATTGTTCTACAGTTACTGTAACGAACGAGCAGCGGGAGCCTCTCGCCGTTCTAAGCACTGACAGGCGGCCAGTCTTACTGTCGGCTCCAGCTGCAGATCAATGTAGAATAATTGCAGTGGGTTGTGGAAGTTCGCTACAACATAGTAAAGCTTCATGTTATTTGTTTGTTTTCTAAAATTTGTGGAACGCTAAAGACATTGTTTTAAAGCCACAGGTTAATGTTAATCAAATGAATTATAGTTGTGTAAGATAACGGATAATTGTCTTAAATAATCGAGATCTCCATTTCAGTCAAAATAATCGTGATTTTTTTCACCATAATTGAACAGCCCTACTACTACTCTGGGATGAATACCCATGATGGAAAATTCCACAGCAGGTGAGGATTTCTTTTTCTTCTAACAAAAGAAACTGTGAGTGCTGGAGTTTACTTCATATTCAAGTCTATGCCTATCCCACAAAAAGAACACCTGAAACAAATCCACTCTGAATCCAGGAATCACTCCTACAAAAACAATGTTTTTGAGTTACATAGATGCATTTCTAAATTCTCTTACTGAAAGCCTCACTCTTCTTTTTCAGTCACAATCATGGTTGCTTCATTAAAATCTACTGAGTGACTGCACAAAGGAAAGTTATAATAAAAAAAAAAGAATGTGCAATTAAAAACATATTTATGCACCTGACTGCAACAGTCATTGACAAGGTAGTCAATCATGTTTTTCAGAAGTCTTTTTCCCCACTACTGTCTTCTTCACTAATACTACTTAATCTACATAGTACTTTCTTTCACTGCTTCACAGGAGAAAACAGAAAGCATCTGCTTGGATTAAGTATATAATAACCACAGAATTACTGATTAATAACTTACCATACCATACCACCGTTATTTCTTAAATACTTTAAAACAACACAGTTGAAACGAAACAAAGCACTTCACATGAGTAAAATCAATGAATAATTAAAGATGAACTCTAAATAAAAACATGACACATAAGAACAGCTAAATAATAAAAAAAAAAAGTCTCACTGAAATTGAAAGTAAAAAAAAAAAGGTTTTAAGAGGAGTTTTAAAAATAGACAATAAAGGTGATCTCTAAAGGCAGTTTGTTCCAATAGTTGTGGAGCAGCAATAAAAAAAGACCTTGGTACCTGTAAGGGCAGTTGGTCAGCTGACCTCAGGGGCTGAGAAGGTGAGAAGATGAGTAGGGATGAAGACGCCCAGAGAGTGAAGGCAAGGCAGAGCTATTTAGACACTAAAAAAACAAGCAGCCAGTGGAGTGAAGTTATTGTAAGCACAAGATTATAATGGCTCTTCCATCTATAACTACATCTTTTGTCCCTCCACTTCTACAAAAATGTCCTCTGCATCCACCTCTAGCCTGTCTGTTTCTGGCAGTCAGCTTAAGAAACAACTGGAGAATCTGAACTGGAACAACTGCTCAGAAAAACAACCTTGAATTTTTAGCACCTTTTCAACAACAGCCTCGGTCTGAAAGAGTTCCTGTGCTGTGGAAACATCCTGCCTTGTTCCAGTACCTAACAAAATCCCAACCATTTGAACCAAATACCTCCAGACCAGTTGCCTTAACACCTCACATCATCAAAGTCCTTGAGAGACTGTTATAGGCTCACTTCAATAAGCAAATGAACACCTTTCAGGATCCATTGCAGTTTCCTTATTGTAACACTGGTAGGTTTGGGGTTGGAGACGTCATCCTCTTACCTGCTTCACAAAGCCCACTCTCCTCTGGACCAATCAGACAGCATTTTCAGGAACATGCTATTTGATTTCTCAAGTGCTTTTAATGCAATTCAGCTGATATTCTGGGATTTTATGAGAAGCTCCACAAATTACCTTCACAATTACCTGGCTTTATGACTGCATGATAAACAGACCACAGTTTGAGAGACTGAAAGGTTGTGTGTCTGAGATGGTGGTCAGCAACACTGGAGCACTTCAAAGGACTGTACTCTCACTATTTCTTCTCTTCTTGTTTAAAAGTTGCTGATATGTTTTAAGATGTGGTTCACCTTTTTTAAAACTGTTGTACCTCCACATTGCAACCGAAACAATATTTCTGTAAAGGGAAAAGGCTACGATTTTTTTTTCTTTTTTTATGATTTAACTGATCAGGATGTAATATGATAGTATGTAAAGTACTGAAATGAGTCACTTTGAAAAAAGAATTCAAACAAAATGAAGGCTTTCACATTAACCCTTTCATGCATGAATTAATAAAAAAAAACAATTCAACTTTTTTTTTTTTTAAATACAGTATTTTACCTCTGCAGACATATGCAATGATACTTTTTTGTTTATTGTGATATTTTAAATTTATCACGATTTATGACTTATTTTAATGTATTCTATCAAATATTTCCAACATAATATATAATAATAATTTTAATTTTCATATTAAATCGTGTATAAAATATAGCTGTATCATTTTCTTTTCCTATTTATTGCAAAAGCAAACTTGTGTAATTACATTATGTTCAATTCTATCATATATTTATTTATTCTTTAGTGAGTGAAAATGTATTGAATGACTCACTAACATCCACCGAAGTGGTTTATTTACAAAAACACCATCATCATTCATGAATATGCAAGAAAAAAGCTTGTAAACAGGTGTCTACTACAGGGCCACTATGGCCCTGGGTTAAAGGGTTAAAGGGTTAAAGACTGTTGTTTGAAACAACCTGATCTGACTGCTGATCTTTAATAAAGACAAAAAAGCTCTGAGCTCTCGCCCACAGTTTAAAGTGAATTTATCCTTTTTGTTAAACTGTGATGCAGAAATCCTACTGCAAGTCACAACATAAAAAAAATGAATGCATACATTATAAAAATAAAATTATCTCCTGTTTCTGTGATATCTACACTGAACCACTGCTTTAATAAGATGGATCAGTCTGGTGAAGGCACTGATATTACTGAAATCATATCAGCCACTGACATAAACATGAGATTACTTTTCCTTTTCAAGCATGTCACAATGAAAGTTTGTAAAAGTCAACCTTCTCAACATGTCAAGACTGAAACTGTGAAGAGACACAGAACAAGCTGAGACAAGCCCTGAAAAGGAAAACACCTCACCAGGAAACATCATTTAGGCACCGTTTGATTACAAACACAACATACGTACACATGGAATACCCCTTATTTCATAAGAAACCTTCTTTATAAATAAATTTTTAGTTAAGTCAATTGACAAAAGGTTTAATTAATATAGTTTACAGTTTCTCAACATATCTTCACACATTAACACCAGATGTTTCCTTGAAAAAAAAAAAAGCCCAGACAGACCCTGTTTACACAAGCATAAGTGTTCAGCTGGAGGAGTATTCTTCTGGCTGGAAATGAGGAAAAGGATGAGAGGAATGGCTGGTAAGAGCGTAAGATCATGCACGGGGCAGCTGTTTTCTTCAGGACACATTGAGAATAGCCGATGAGGTACCTTATTGTGTTCATTAGAGTACTACATCAACTGTATCTATTTATCAACAATCCTGGGAAGAAAATGCTCTGAACTATTTGCTAATGCATTTACATTCTAAGCAACTGATAATCAGGAGGCTTTATTTGGCATGTAAATTTAAAATCACCCCCCAAAAAAGTCTTGAAATTATCATCCTCAGATCCACCCACGTCAAAACTTCACCCACTCCTCTGGGACATTTCAGGACTCCAGTGAATGTGTAATAGCCGTTTCTGTGTGCTTATTACAGACCAACAGTCATCAAGCACTCTGAAATGATTGGATCACTGGTACTTCAATTTGCTTAAAAAGTGACAATAAATCAACAACAAAAACAACAATAATAATAATAATAATAATAATAATAATAATAATAATAATAATAATGGATTTTATTTATATTGCGCTTTATTGCAGACAGCACTTAAAATGGTTGCATCTATTACTCGTTCCCTCCTCATTCATACTAGGTGAAGGTAAGCTACACGGGTATCCACAACTGCCCTTGGACAGAGTAATGGAAACGTGGCAGCCAATGCGTGCCAACAGCCTCAGCGACTCTGACTGCACTTCAGCAAGTCAAAGTGGGCTTAAAGCCCCAATTCCATTTAATCTGGTATGTTGTAGGAAATGTAAATAAAAACAGAATACAATGACTTGCTAATCCTTTCTAGCCTATATTCAACTGATTACACTACAAACACAACATATTTAATGTTCAAACTGATAAATTTTTCTTAAATTTGAGTTTGATTTCTGTAACATGTTCCAAATAAGCTGGGACAGGAGCATGTTTAGCACTGTGTTACATCCCCTTTCCTTTTAACAACACTCAATAAGCTTATGGGAACACAAACTATTGAAGCTCTGTAGGTGGAATTCTCTCCCATTCTTGCTCGATGACAAACTTTAGTTGTCCAACAGTCCGGGGTTTTCATTGTGGTATTTTTTATTTCATTATGTGCCACACATTTTCAATAGGAGACAGGTCTGGACTGCAGACCGGCCAGTCTACACAATGTCCCACCATTATTGGGAATGCAGTTGTTCTGTTCTTGTCAACTTTTTAAAACATATAAATATTATATTAATAAATGTTTTTTTTTTTTCCATTTTGCTTCCATTCACAATAATCATTTTAATGAGTTTTTCCACCCGACACATCAACAATATTACAGAAACAGTGATGGATTTGCACATCACACTGTGAGTTATTATTTTCCTCTTGTGCTTTCATAGGAGTCTTCCAGAGCCTAACCCGTCCTGCAGCTCCATTAAGAATACTGCCAATTTATCAAACCACTAAGATAGTTGTAAGGAAAGAGGAGCCTGTTAGATATCATCAGGTTTCCATTCATGTAAACACCCTGTAGCTCTACCACGCAAATCAATCAACCTAACCCATTGAGGTTTTCCAGGCTTCATCAAAGGGCCAGCCACTCTCCTCTGAAGTTCAGAGAAACTTAAACACCGTTATTAGCAACGGTGTTACTGATGAGTTGGGAGAGGAAGTAACCACCAAGAAGGTAATGAGTGCTGGTGTGAATACTTCATCATGGTTTTGAAGTCTTGCTGAGACAGTTGCTGGATGCCATTTGTCTGGGCCAAGTTCCATCACTTGTTTCTGAGAACAACGTTGGACTGTAACAGTTTGCTGCTTTGCAGTAAGAAATTTATCTTTACCACTACTAGATTGATTTGGTAGTGAAAAAAATACTTAAATATTTGTCTTTCTCACATTTACACGTATGAATCTGCTCTCGAGGCCATCACGTGCAACCACCTACTAAAGTCCATGAAGACTGACAAAGATGCAAGTGAGAATTGTTGTTTGATCTCTTTTAGTAAATCTAAAATTTATTTATTTTAGTTTAGCGACACTAATTTTAACACAAAACATCTTGTGGTAACAACATTATTATCTTTGTAATTTCTCCTTCCAGCTGTACAGACCTTTCCAACCTTATTTTCACAGGTGTAAAAAGGATCTAAAGCATGTCATAAATGCATGGTGCACCCTGGTACTTATACTGCTATGACTGTACTTCACTTCACATAAATCCAACATTAAACTATAAATCTTTTTTCTCTGAATGCAAGCATGATGGAAGCACCAGAAGAGGCTAAATGAAAAGCATACATCTGGCTTTAAACGGCACTTTAAATTGTCACTGTGAGTTTAGGTGATGGAAAGCAGATTTATTCTTATTCACACCTGCCAAAACAAAAGCAAATTTAACTAGAAGTTACAAATATCAAATTCCCATCATGGTATGAAGAGGCTCAAAAATAGCAAAAGGAAATGATCAAGCATGTTTCTCCCAGAAATTTCAGCTTCATTTTATTCATGTAGTGCGGAGGTATCAAACTCCAGTCCTGGAGGGTCGCTTTTCATTGTTTCCCTGCACCAACACACTTAAATCAAATCAAATCAAATGGATCCATCAGCTTCTTCTAAACCATTTCACTCATATCAGTCAGGTGTGTTGGAGCGTGGAAACAACAAAAACTTGCAGGATACTCGCCCTCGAGGACTGGAGTTTGACACCAGATGAACTATTCCTATTAATCCATATTTTGAACTTCATATCTTTTAATGCTGAGTAAATTCAACAAAGAAGCCAAATTAGGGAAAGTACAGTTTGCAGAAAGGGAGATAAGCTCCACGGCACAAAGTGCAAACATTTCTATTGATATTTTGATTTGACAGAGATAATAAATACCAGAGTGGGAAACTGGTGTTGTGACTTCTACCCTTATATGCTGACATTGTACATGACACAGCAGTTGAATTTCAACAGTCAGACATTGGTTGTTGGGATGCTGACCGAAGCTTTATGTTCATGTGTTTGTTTAGGAATCAGTGGCCTGTCTCTGATTCCCTCAGGTGACTTAAGAGCTGTCAACAGGTGTGTGGGGATAACAAAGTCAGTGCCCAGGGGGGTAAGGGTGAGAGAAGAACAACACAGAAGCAGTGTCGATTCAGTTCCACCTTTCATTTATCAGCCTCACATATTCTAGGTCAATGGTGGCTTTTTAAAGCTGTGACAGGACCCTCAAAGGAATTTGAAGCTGCTAATTTTGCATGTAATGGAGTCTGACATTCTTTAAGAGGATCTGTCCTTTTTAATGAAGTTAATGAAATATGCAGGAGTGTCAGTGTATAAAAATACCAAAATGGGCAGAAGTATAAAACAGGCCACCGTTACCTCACACAGATTTTTTTTTTTCTGGGCAGGCTGCCCAGGTGTATTAATGGCCACCCAAAAATAACTGAATTCCTGTTTCAACACTTTATTTAACTATTTAAATCCTCCAGAAAGAACAAGACCATCAGCAAGAGGCAGCAATGTCAACCTTAAATTTATTCATCAGAATTTAATTTTTTGAAGTGGAGACTGTGCTAAAAAGCCAACATAATCCCGACCTTGTTTCAATTTCTCCAGCAAAGAAAGTCCACTGTTATGGCAACCAACAATGCAATTCAGCTAATTCTCCAGCAAGTTTCTTGTGCTGCAGATGGACTCCACTGCAAGCTGGAAGGTCATTTCAGTGGAAACTTACAGCAGGTAAAGGATTGAAAACTGTCTCCACTGTAGTCTAAGTCTCTGACCATAGGATGAGAAGCCCATTAGAAAGTCTGCTTTGTGTATAGCTTAGTTATACTCGCCCTGCTGACTTTTAAATAATGTGAGACAACCCGGTGTTGACCTATGATAGATAAATCATAGATTTAAATATGGTTACAATCCCAATTTAAAAATAAATAAACCAAAAAACATACATTAAATGGGTCAATGGTTTGCTCACTATAAATTTCAGAGTTTGAGAAGCCCCATCTTCTATCTTTATACAGAGACCCCACACCCCACTCCCACACAGGGAATAAAACAGCTGAAAAGTGTTCATATCACACTAATATTCTGAAATCTTGCTGTGAGGCCATGAATATGCAGAAGATAATTAGACATCACTGCTTTGGAGGCTTGCATGAGGACAGAGAGCTACAGAATGATAAACTCTGATGCAACAGCGGCATGCAAGTGCCATGATTGAAATTTTCTCAGAACAAAACCTTGTTTGTGTGATTATTGTTCAGCAGGCTTGCAATGAAGCAAAAATCCATTCCACATGATGCATTCATTGTTTTTCAGTCAAACACGCAGCAGGCCCCACAGCAGTCCCAGCTACTGTACAATGGCCTCAACCAGAAGCAACTGAGCAGCTATACTGCAACATTTAGGAGGTTCTAGTCATAATGTCTTCATCACTCTACCAACACTGTTAATATATTGTGTTTGGGTTCTACCTGAAGAAGTTAAAAAGGCACTTGATATACTTAAAATCATAGGATGCCAATAATTTAATCATTTTGGCAGTAGATCATGCATTTAGCAATTACTTCACTGTAATATTTGGTTAGATTTCAGATTTTGGCGCTTTTCAGCGGGTAGAAATAATAATAATCATAATAAAGAACTGACCCAAAAAGGAGAGACACGAAGCAGAAAAGAAGTGAAACACCATTACAGTTTCTACATGTTATTAACTAAACACCTGCACAAGGGAAAGCATGTGCTTAAGCAGTGATACAGCGTTTTGCGTCATTGTTGGCCCTTAGACTCACCTCTATCCATTTCTGCGCCTCCTGAAACGCAGAATCGGCCGCTGATTCAGTCACTGGGTGGTGATGCTGATGAGACTGCCCTATGTCTGCAACCGGACTTGCCATTGACGAAGAACTAGCTCTGCTTTTCAAGTATGAAAGCCTGCAGAAGTGTGTTTAGAAGCAGCCGAGAGACACGTAATTCCACCTAAATCAGCAGTCGGTCGCGTCTGTCAGCCAGTTCTCATCCGCTGGTTGTAGGTGTTGCTGCACCAGTGAGGCAAACCAAACAGTTGCTGCTGACTGGAGTCGCTCCTGTTGGAGTGTTTCAGGCTATCAGCGTCAAGTTAGACACAGCTGAACAACTTCCGGTAGGAGCCTTCAAAAATACAGGGCTTACAAATGGGGTTAATTCAAACATTGCAAATAAAATGACATCATGGTAACTGATGTAATAGTCAAACCTATGAGAAGTTTGTTACTGCAAAGTCTGAAAACTACCAAAGTGATATTGTCAATTTTAGTTTATTGAACTACCTTTTTGCAATCAAAACTTTTTTTTTTTTTTCATTTCCAAGTAGTAATTAATTAAACAAAATCCACAAAGTAAATAAAATATAAAATGAAAGGGCTGCATAACTCTTGAATTATATAAATAACTAAAAGTGTGCGTTTTGACCATGATTGTAGGTTTTTACGACGCACCGGAAGAGGACACTTGTTAAATTTTATTTAGACTGTGGAAATAAAAATTTTGCAGATTTACCGTAATACCTGGGTCAAAAGACATCAATTTTGAGGTAATCTTCGGTAAACTGTCCAAAATAACAGTGATAATAGTTTAAGAAATTTATCTGAGTTAGCTTTGAATCGCTAAAAAAGATGCAAATACATTCAAACGGACATTGAACGTTGGCAAACTAATAATACTATATATTTTTTAATATGAGCGCTTTGATGTTCTTGTCATTGTCAATGCTTCATGCTGTTATTTTGATAGTAAAAAGCTTCCGGTTCTGTTCTTGTCTGGCTTGACGCAGTTAAAAGAGTAACTCACCGCACTAACCAGCACACCCTCTCACTGGGGATCTCACACCCACTTTCACTGATGTAGAGCAGAGGAGCTAAACTTGTTTATGAGTTGTCTACATATACATACAATTTTAATATTTATTTATCTATTGTTAGAAAGCTGTTCTGATATATATATATATATATATATATATATATATATATATATATATATATATATATATATATAGCAGAACAGCTTTCTAACAATAGATAAATAAATATTAAAATTCAACGTATTTAACCTTCATATTTAAAAAGATTTCAGTTTAGGAAAGCTTAACTTTTAAACAGAGAAGAAAGGAGATTCAAGGGACTGGTCCTGCTACATAGGGAAGATTTCCAGGGCACTGAAGTTGCACCATAGACTGCATACGTGCTGCACTCATATTTTTCCGCTGGCTCAGTGATATTTTTTGTATCTCTGCTGATCTCTAGTGGACAAATGCGGCGCTAGAGAAAAATAGGAGGAGGAGCTTTTCCAGCACCGAGTTAGCTGCTCTCAGTCTTCCTTCTGTTTTCAGGGTTCCTATTTCCTGAAAACCATAGGTAACTAGGCCCTTTTCTTCTTAACTTTGTTTACACGAAGGCTTTAAGGGTAAACTGGTGTCTGCGCGTGACAGGAGGCTGTAAAAATAAGCAGCTCACCCTGAGGAGTTTGAGGAGTCACAGTCGGTCATCCACCTGTTTGACAGGACGCACTCTGAACCTCTGAGCAGCAAGACAGTCTGCAGGTAGGCTGCTGCTATTATTGAATTATTTCTGTCACCAGTATTTGCAAAGGATGTTGTCGTTTAACCTAAAACTCTGGAGGCTCCATAGATGTGTCTGAATTAGTAGGCTTTGGCATGACAGCTGATAATTTCTTGGAAAACATTTGCAATAGTCTGTTACTGACAGTAACACCTGCACTTGCCTAAGCCTTCAATGGTCCACGGAGACACAGTTCTTGTATTCAATTATTTGATTTTGAAATTTTATCATCACACTGCCTCATACAAGAGTGTAGTCTGATTGATATGTGCAGGGTGGTGCTGGAGGGCAACATTGTCAGTGCAGCCTTAACTATGCATTTAACTATGCATAGTTAAATGATAAATGTAGGCTTTTATTGCAAAAATTCATTGGAAAAACAAAGTAAAAGTTAAAAAATATAATGGAAATGAGCATAGATTGAACTCATCAGCTGTCATCTGCTGATCACACTGATAATCAGACCATCAATGGATTTCTATCAGTCACACATCTGACTTCCACCAACTGTTTTTAGTTCGTCTGTCTGTTATCTGCAGGTGCAGCACTTTAAATGTGGCTCATTGCTCTTTCTGTGTCACTGCTTCCGGCTATCTATGTGGTATGCAGCCGTTATCAGTTGAAAGTTACCACCCTGTGCCATCAAGCTCTGGCCTGGACATTGAGGCTGTTGCACAGGAACGTGTGTGTAAGGAGCACTCATGCTTTTGTGTTCTCAAATTGCACCCATGGCAAAGCTGACAGCGTCCTGGAGACCTTTGATCTCTATGCCGAGACACATCAGTCAGTCTGCATCGGCCCACAGATTGGTATGTATAACAAAAATTATTCATGTCAGGAGATGGTACTATGACCATTAGTTGCCTTTAAAGCAGAAATACTTCACCTTGATCTCATGTTCAAACTCCTTTCCTGGAATATGGCTTGTTACCTAGCTGTTGTTGCTGCAATGTAAATTCTATTAAACCATTTTGATCAGTTTGAAGCTTTCTTTAGAAAAATAAAACTATTCAACCAGACCTTCGGACTCAGTGGCAGCTGGACCATCTACTTTAGATGTATTTGTTCTTGTTGTGGCTAAGTTTTTTTGTGTTTGTTTATTTTAGAGGCAAAATAAACTTTGTCATCCCTTATGAGAATTTGGAATGTATTAAAAATGTCTACTAAATCTATCTGACAAGAAGGGAAAAACAGCTTTGGTCTGCAGCGCCAACAGAAATCTTTTAAACCCCTGAAGTTTTCATTTAGTTATGCTTCAACATGCCGATAAATCATATTTTCATACATGTAAACATCCTTAGTTACTAAAAAGTTGCGAGTGGCGAGTCTGCTGAGACTTTGCAAAAAAGCAGAGGAATAATTTTCAGAGCACAAGAAGCAAAATTTCTAATGTGATCAAACAAAGCTGGAATTTCAGCATGTATGTGGGAAATAAAGTGTTGAGCATCATGTTCAAGCCTGACCAGTAAATGATGCGATGGGAATGTTTTTGGATGGTTATACTTGGGTGGTTTTTCTTTGACAGAAACACTGTAAGGGGGAGAGAGGGAAAGATAAATGTAAGGGAAGAGAAAAAGGTTTTCAGTGAAGATCATCATAGTGCTTTCAGGATCTCATAAAATAGTTTTCATTTACATAGAAACAACTTGAAGCAAGATATCAAAGGAGTGGCTTTAAATCAGGAAAGTTGTCTCTCTGTAAAGACACGGAAAACAGAAACCACCTCAAAAACATCATTTGCTGTTAGCAATGTGAAGTGTTCTGTTTAGAGAAACAGACAAATGACTAAATTAAAAAAAAAAAAAAAAAAAAAGAATAAATTTTAAAAAATGTGTACAAAACACAACATCATCAAAGATCATTGATTTTTTTCTTTTTATTTCTATTACAAAACAAAATCTGACATAATTCCTTCAGACACTTCATGCATTACTCTTACCCTAAATGTTGACACCAAACACCCGTTTCCTTTTTCCCCATACAAACCATTCTTTAATTTCGAATACATTCAAATGCAAAAGTAAATGTTTTCATGATCTGAGTTTCGGTTGCTGCAATGTTACAAGATCTTCCAGCACAGAGCACAAGTCTACGCTACTGAAGACACTGTGTCTACTTTTATGCAAGATGTGCTCATAATTTGATTCACTTTTTTTCTCACAGGTTCTGTGAAACTGATTCCATCAGTGAATGAGATATCTTGATGTAGTAACTCATTTTTTAATTGATTTACGCAACTCAAATGAAATGTTTTTTCCTCACTTGTTATTGTTAAAGTTTCAGTGACTGTAATATAATTGAAAACAATTAATATTAATATCCCTAAGATTTTTTTAGGCTGACACATAAAATAACCCCAGGTTTGTTTGGGAAAACTCAGGTGAGGTTTTGGATGACCTAGTGAAGCGTGCGCGCCCTTTGCTGGTGTTGGAGCTGGGGATGCACTGTGGCTACAGCTCAGTCCGCATGCTGCATCTGCTGCCCCCTGCTGGTAGGCTCATCACAGTGGAGCTGGACCCCCTGACAGCAGATTTGGGGGAAGAAATCATACTGGTGGCTGGTTTTAAACACTCCCAGGTACAGTGATGGATAATCATCAGATAATAAGACATTTTTTTTCTAGCAAAACCTTAAACCATGACTGATACAGAGATCTAAAATATGAGAAAATGGCTTTTTTTGTTTTGTTTTTTTTCTGCTCCACTCTAGTTTCAGGTACTGAACTGCAGCTCAGCTGAAGCCATCCCAAAATTGCATTTATCTTTGGAGACTGATCAAGGTACCAAAACGGGTTTCAGTTTGGTGCTAATGGACCACAATTCCCAGGAGTACCTTCCAGACCTGCTGTCCCTGGAGAAAGAAGAGCTCCTTTGCCCCTCTGGATGCTCCGTTCTGTTGATCAGAAGACACCAAAGTGCTGATGATCTTAAAGCAGTCCTGGATCATATTAGGAGTAGGGCTGATTGCTACAGTATCAAGACAGAACTTCAGTATGTGTTAGAGATCTTCTACCAAAAGTAAAATTAAAATAAAAACTAGATGTAGAATTTGCTCAGTAAAATTCTAAACATAAGATTTAATAAGTAGATTTTTGTTTTTCTTGTGTTTATTTATTTATCTTTTTGTTTTGTTTTTCATGAATGAAACAAGTTACAGTAAAAACAGCACAGTGTTTTTGATAGCCTTTCCTGTTGCTGAATCAGCTGCTGCACATTAGTAGTAGGTAAAGATATGTATATGTATACAATATTTTACACATTTTAAAGTACTGTACTAAAGTATTGAGCCATAGCTCATTTCTTTGTATATGAATCAAATGAGTTACACTGTCTAGGAATCATTTAACCACTCCTGCAGACTTTCTGAAGTTTTTTTTCACTCATTTTTTGAGAAAAACGTCTACTAGTGATGCATCCACTTCTAACAATAAAAAGTTTAAAACCATTATAACTGAGATATTTTATATTGAAATACACACATATTTTGGAATGGTTAAAACTGAAAATATAACCATCATAGCTATGGGGGAGCCATGCACTTCATTGAAGAGCTGTAGCCTCTTTACAGGAGGTGGCTGTTTAAACCTAGAAAACTAAGGTTGGGTGATTTTTTTCCCCCCATGCTACGATTTTTTTCCCCCCATGCTACATTGATTTTGAAAGCCTACTCATCCTGTGTTGGTGTTCTAAGGTTACCCAGTTCAGCTAAACACTACTTCATAATTATCAGTATGAATTCAACATCACCACCAATCAGAACACAAGATATTAAATAAAAACAAAAATACTTCTCATAAACTAGTCTGCAATTTTTTTTTTTCATAATCCTCTCGTTTGCCAGCTGCTGCTATCCATCAGTCCTCTTCATCAGACTGACTGTAATAAGAGGGTTTTTTTTTTTTTTTTTTTTTTTTTTTTTTTTTTTTTTTATTTGTCTTCTACTCTGACACATCTTTCTCATCATGGAAGATTAAAATCCAGTGCCTGTCACACATTATGTCATCCTGCCATTATGTCAGTCACTTAAATAGCTGCTCATGTATCTTTACAATGTTACTAACCCTTCATCATTATCCAACCCAAACTGATTCAGGTTTGTATATTATTTTATGTTGAAAGAGTGCAGATCTATTGTCTGTGTCATAGCAACTCTGACCTTCGGAGGATTTCTTTTCCATTTATGTACCATTAATCGTCACTCTTTTTATCATTACAGTGTTCCCGACTCTTCCTATGCCACTTTAAATTACGGCAGTCTTTGTGAACCGGATCAAATGTGGTAGAAACATCTTCTTGAGACACTGTCCAGGCCCCCTTCAGACCTCTCATAACTATCACTGGAAAATAATAAAAAACACACATACACACATACACACACAATATGGTGTAGTTTCCAGTTTCCCTAGTATCATGGTTTTCCTCGATTTGACCCACTGAATCCCATTTTAATAGATTTTGTCTAATTTGCCTCACTGTGCAAAAATGAGCACCACCTATACTGAGAAAAAAATAATTTTTTGTGTTTTGGGTAACCTTAGGGAAAGTCACTAAATTTCAGGCTAAAATAATTTAGTTTGTATTTTAACCCAATTCTGGCTTTGAATGTATCAGAATTTCATAGCCTATATTTTTGCCTTATAAATTGCATTTCCATTTCTTCAATAAGGCTACATTTATTTCCTGCTTTGCTACCAATATACAAAGGAATAAAGTGTGATATTTTGTGTCATCTTTACACTCGTCAATAAAAATGAAAATCACAGGAATTCTATCCAAAATCTGATGTATTGCTTCTCTTTGTAAAGAACATTTAGGAATTTGTAGGGATGCTTTTAGAGTCACCTCTTGACAACAAAATAAAGAATATGATGTCGGGCAAATGTTAACCACTTGATGGCACTCTTTCCTTTTGAAAGGAGGATTGAGTTTGACAAAATAAGCCTTTAAGGGACAGTTGACACATTTAGACATCACTCCCTGTAAACTAAAAACTTAACCCTTGAATTTGTAATACAAATTCTTTATATCTTTTTAAAACAACCTTTCTTTTACATTTTGTGTTATTTACGTTCAACCCTCACTGTAAGAGTTTTAAACATAAAAATAAAACTTTAGCAAGGTAATTCATACTGCTTTCTTAAGCAGCTCTCATGTTTATATTCAGTGTTGAAGGAAGCATTTTAAATTATTAGACTGGTTTCTGCATAGACTTTGCCTGTAATGGCACCGCTAAGGCTTTCAACACAGCTGGAGATCCATAAGACAAATTTGGTGCCCAGTTTAAACAAGTAATATTTGCACAATAACACTTTAATTAAATGCAATATTTTCAAGAGCCTCAAGTTGGGCTTAGACCCCATAATTACACAGAAGCATGATGAATGTATAAATTAATTGAATACCAATTTAGAAAACTTACTGCAGTTTAAGAAAGCTAGAGTGGGATGCAAAACAGAGACATTTATTCTGTATACAGGAAAGTGATGAATAACTGTTAGGTGGGAATGTCTCTACAGAGCAATGCAGGTAATGAGGCATGCTTCATTAATGCTTCATTAAGAGTCTCATTCATCGATCAATATTTGTGCAGCAGCTGATTCAGACTTTCTGGTGAAAGCACTGATTTTAAAGAAACACTGATAGAAAATAGCTACTTCTGTTCCTCTGTCTGGGTAAAAAGAGAAACATGAAGAAACATGTTGAAATACATGTAGAACTGGAAATCTGCTTCACAAACTATATATTTATATATATATATATATATATATATATATATATATATATATATATATATATATATATATATATATATATATATATGTATATATATATATATATATATATATATATATATATATATATATATATATATATATATATATATATATATATTTATAAAATACATATCAAATATATATCAAATTTGAACGATTTAAGCCCAATGCCATTTGTTAGATGTATAAATATCAGTATGTATTGTTGGTAGATGAACTCCTAATAAATCTGATTACAATATGTAAGCTTTGTCTCTCCATAGACAACTCCATAAAGTGAGGCAGAAAAAAAATGCAGTTTTAGAGACGTTCAGGTAAGGTCTCTAAAATGGTAATTTTGGCACAGTTTGGGCATTTATTTTAAATGTTTCTAATTGGGGACCTCAAGCTTCAAAGTGGTGAACTGAAACGGCACTTATAAATACTAACACTAAGGGTAAGTGGTGTCTTTTTCCTACACCCCACTCCATGTGTATTATTTATGTGTCTGACCTCAGCCAGGAGCGTCTCCCAACATTCCAGGTACCAAGATGTGTTTCGATCCTCAGCTGCTAAAGGTAATTTAACATTTCCTTTTCTAGTATACAAGCTGCTGTATAATCAGATGTAGGCACCACACTATATAACCACCTCAACTTTTGGCCTTTCTTCCTGAAAAAAAAAAAGGAATTTTTTTCTAATGGGTTCAATTTTCTGAGTTCCTCCCTCATAGGGCCATGAACTGCACTTTGTGCTATGGAGGCTGGAGAGCGAATGTAAACAGCTTTCAATTATAAATCAAACTCTAAAAGAGCTTCGCTCGGCTGCCCTCAGGCTCTCAACACAAAGTCCCAGCCTTTATACCAAAACAGCCCAACAACAACAACTGCTGGGAACTTCTGACCATCAATGCACGGGGTTAAATTTACAACCAAGACAGAACCTTTTCCTTCAATGGCTGTGAAAGTTATGCAGAGTATGCAGTTATGCTCATCTTTTGTATTGTTATGGCTGCAGCTGCTTGCAATCCATGATCCTATACAGCACATAAAGTAGTGTGGCAGAACATAATGTGGAGCTTGATTTCTTTGATTTATATGAGGATCAATATTAGGCTACTAAAAGCAAAATATTTTTCTAATTGGTTTTTAAAAAATTATGCACAAAATAGAGAAAAAATGTTTTACTTTGTTTTCTGATGACATTTTCTGGTCTTTTCCAGACTTTCGGACTTGTTGATAACTACAATATTCCTGACAGTGCTGCTACTGTAAGGATTTAGTTTAAACACAAACATAACTTCATTAGATGGAGATGGATTTGGTCAATTTGATCATCAGAAGTAAAACACAGATACTAATTTGAGTAACTGTACAATTTATTCAAAATATCTAACCTGCTAAATTCTGCATGAAAAAGGTTTGGTTGGAAAAACGTCAAATCTTAAACGGCTACAGTACAAGAATTACATGGAGATATACAAGCATATACAAACATATAGATGATTTTTGTAAAGTCCAAACAACAGAGAAGGGTACCAAGGATATTTCATGCCAGCAGCCATCACCCTACAGAACAAGACATTATCATCTTCTCAAATATTTATGTAAAAAAACAACTAAAAAGCTTCTATGTTTTTAACTCCAAGCTGTTAGCATTTGTCATATGAAAGACAGGGATGTGGTGAAACTGAAACGTACTGAACATTTTAAGACAAAGTCAACATTACATGGTTTTATTATTTAATACATACAGCAGTGGTGATCTACAGATTCTGTCTTTAAACCTTTAACCTCTGCACTACAGCAGAAGTGAAACATTTGTGCCAATAAAAGTTGCATGAATTAATTTCCTTTTTCGTCTGTATGCCTGATACCAGCGTAAACAAAAGTGCAGAAGTCATTGTAAATTCACCCCATGTTCACTTTGAGCTAGTGAGGCAATAAAGCTGTACCCCCTGTGCCTGGCTCATCAACCAAAGTGGGCAGAACAAAAGAGACAAGAGACCCTTGATGGCCTCTCCAGAGGCCAGCGGACTTCTATATTTGGTACTCTGTGATAGCCTGTGCTCTAACCCCAAACATCACAAACACAAACCACTCCTTGCATGGTACCCTTCAGGGTTGTGTAATGATGCCGTCTTCACATATTTGACCCCTGCCATTGGAAAATCTTTTTACTATAAATCTTTTCAGTACGGAGGACACTGGGTTTTTCCTTTCTTGCTTTATACTTTAGTTTTATTTTCACAAATAGCTTACTATATAATGTTTTCTTGTCGGGACAAGGGCTTCTTGAATAACAATGCATGCTTAATCTTAATTAAATTATAAAAATGATTTACTTTGAAATACAATATAGAGAATTGACCTAAAAAATGTTGTTTCATTTAAGCAACGAGAAGATATATAAAAGTAGGAAACACTTGTGTTCTCTCTTTCTTTCTTTTTTTAATCTCTAATGTGAAGAGACTCTACCAACGTTGCACTGACCCAGACTTCAACCGACACACGTATGCATCCGCACACACACACTCACTCCCCCTGTGGAGAGATGGAAGATTGAGAGAAAATAGACCTCCCACCATGAGGTGTCTTAAGAGGGCTGAAGCCTCTCAAAATGTACTTTCCCTGCTCCAGGTTGAAGAGACCTCCTACGCTGGAGATTTTTATTCTCAAGGAGAAGCAAGACATGCTTCCGCATCCACACATAATTCAGATATGAAGAACACTGACATGGTGCAGACAGAAAATCTGACCAGTGTTTCTACAGTCCTGATATTTTGCACCAATATGTTGTTGTAAGAAATACTGTTTACTGCTTATTGTTGTTGGATGTTTTGACGACTTTTGGCCTAAAATATCCATTGGTCCTTAGTTTTATCTAGTATATGAATATATATGACCTATAGATTTACCCTCCAGTTTCACCATGAAGATTGAAGTTATTGAACGATATTTGTCTGCTTGGCAGAATTTTGTGTCTACTTCATATAGAAAGAACATTTCATTGTTAGAATATCAGAGTAACATTTATTCCAACAGAAATTAATGGACAGATAGTTAATTAGTTTTGTTTGTATTTATTTATTTCTGGCCTTTAGATCCGACCTCAGCAACCAAATGTGGCTCAAAGCACCGTTAACAGTTTGTGTGCAGTAATGGTTCACCTAAGTAGTGAGGAAATCCTACTTTGTTTTCCAATCAGCAAAAACAATGTGTTGTGTTTTGTCACATTATAACAAGCCAAAATATTTCATGTGCGCTTGTACACAATATGCAAATGTTCACTCATAATACTTGCTTTATTTTCCTACCCTGGTTTATTTATTTATCAAGGTAATCTAAAGAAAAATACATTTTAATGGCAGGTTAAAATAAATCTAAATCTTTTTCATTCATTTTCTATATACACATTCAATCATCTGTCCAACTAGTTTCATTACATTCTTGAGAGAGAGACAGGGAGCATCCTGGACAGGACCCCTGCTCATCAGGGCCAACACAATGACAAATTTTCATCACCACTCAACCTAACATGCATGATTTGGTTGACGGGATCAATGCAACACTGTGTGGCCTGTGAGTTTAATCCAGACTCACAAATACAGCATGAAAGATTGTTTATAAGAGATGCTGTTTGTTATTAATGTTGTCTTTCAAGTAAGGATACAGCAGACAAAGTGTCATGTAAAGAATAAAAAAGTCCTGCTTTTTCTTTGTCATTATCACTTGCAATGGTATTGATTATTAAGATGTCATGTATGCTTTAGTAATTGTGTTTATTTATACATTATAACAATAAAATACATCTTAGGATACAAATCTTCATTCTGTACTGTAGTTCCTCATGTTGTATTTCACAGTAATTTGTTTTTACAGCAGAACAAGAGATAAAAAGCTTTTGATTATCTACAAGATGATGCGATCAGGGTCATGTGTGGGTTAACAAACAGATAGATTGGACTGAAAAGATGGTGTCGATGAAAGAAGAGGAGAGGAAATGCTCTTGCTGAAGAGATTGAACAAGTACTTCAACAAACTTGCATTGGCAGGAAGTTTTATTGACTGGTATGTATATTATTCAATCAAGAACAGATGGTGTGTCTAGTATGCAAGTGTGAGTTTTGTGTTCCAGCACCAGTGGGTGTAGCACCGTGCTCTTTCATTTGTTTCGTATGGATTCTACTTGAATGTTTTATTACTGGATCAATTATGTTTCAGCATCATCAAACTTTTAAAGCTCACTGAGTTATTGATTTCAGCACAGAATACACACACAAAAAAAGTTGTTTTAGAGAAACACACGTTCATTGATCCACACAGTGAAAAATTATATGAATAGCCACTAAAAGTTCTCACAGGGGAGCTAATTGCTTGGCTGCATTTTGTGTTCTTTAGTAATTATTAGTCGACAAGCTGTAAACAAACAAAGAAGTTAAAAAAATAGAGCTTTCCTGTTGGTATCAATTGGAACCCAGTGCAAGTACTAATCATCAGCGATGTGATTAATAATAAAGACAGCTAATAAAAAGAAGAAAAAGACTGCCTGTCTCTAAACTTTATACTTGAGTCTGCTGTGATTCTAAAAATGTGCTCCTATAAATGTGGGGCATAAATATGGTTGGTGAAATTTGGCATTTGTGCTGAAGAGTGTGAGGCATCAATGTATTTTATTAAATAAGCTAAATTTGAAGCTATGGGTATGACTGGTCTTAATCCCAGTCCATTCTTTTGCTGCTTCTTCATTTTGCATTTTGGCAATCAGAGTAGGTTTTACAATATATAACATGAATAGAAAAGAATGCATCAGAGAGTGAATATGAAACAGCAAACAAGATAAAACACAGAAATCCTGCAAGAGTTTAATTGAACAAACCTCAAACATCATAGATCATGACAGTAAGTAATAATAATGGATTAGATTAGGCATCCAAAGCACTTTACATTGTATCCATTATTCATTCACTCCTCCGTCATACCTGGTGATGGGAAACTTCATGTGTAGCCACAGCTGCTTGCGGGCACACTGATAAAAATGTGGCAACCATTCTGCACCAATGGCCTTTCTGACCACCACTTCATACACAGTCATGGCTACACTGGAGGCAAGGAGCGTCTTACCCACAACAATCACAATCTGACGAGACTGAGTACTTAGGGGAGCAGGAGTCAATCCACCAACCCCCCAGTCACTGGATGACCTGCTATACCACGTGAGCCATTCCTTTTCTAATGGTGATCAAGTTGAAGTGGTCATCCAGTCATCTCAATTCAAACCCCCAACTTGCCTATTCTTGGTGTGGAAGAGCAAAACAACTTGATCTCAAGGGGCACCTTGGATTTGCAAAATAAAAAAGGAGGACCAAGAGTTTGATCCAAGAAAAAGAACTGGCCTCCAAGGTGTTGACATACTTTAAAACTATAATGTCTAAAATTCACTTTTATTTATCTTTTTTTAAAATAAACAAGTTATTATTGATTAAATACCTGATTTGAACATCACAGCTTTAAAAATCAATGGTGAACTGCAGATTACTGCTTGTGTAAATGTTCTTTCTTAAGCACCAAATCACTCACTGCTCAAATAACAAAACAAAAGCATTTCTTGTGTCATATCATGTAATTAATCACATCTTTCTTTATAAATGTCCTGATTTGGACTGGTGACTGGCCCAGGGTGTACCATGCCTTCTGCCTTTTGGCAGGGGATAGACACCAAACCCATGTTACCTTATATTAGTTAAAACAAGTGATAAAAATAAATGAATGGGTGTATTTATTACTGAAATCCATTAACCTCACACTGGAGGAATACAAAACAATTGTTAAAATGGTACTATGATATCTTTCAACTTTGCATAAAGGCATAATTATGCAGTAGTTTTCAGATTAGTGCCATCCCAGAAGTGCAGGTAAGCACTGGGAATAAAGAAATCAAAAGCTTTTGGAAAGTTCTTTTCAAATTATGACATACCTCCATCACAGTAGGTTTAAAATCAATATTTAAAACTTTTCAAAGTAACCAGTATATAAAAAAAGGGTAAATAAACTCAATCTGTTGGTTTCCTTATATACGCTGTTTTGAATTGGCTTCATTATGTTTTTTTTTTCCTGTCTGTAAAGCGTCTTGAGATGGCATTGCCGTGATTTGATGCTATAAATAAAGTTGAATTGGATTGAAGAAAGACTGCATAATTTAATCCATTTTTTTTTTCCTGATGTATAGTTAGGTCCCGACAACATAAATGGAATAATGAAAAGTCTGACTTCAGAGTCCCACTTCTTGCATAACTAAAAACCTGCAGAAGTTGTTCTACATTTGTCTTTTTTCTGATAGGTCACATTAACTATGTTGTTTCATAACACAGCAGTGAAGCCAGAGTGACCAGTTACCACATAATGGGACTGTTGACTTCTCTGACTGTGGCACATTGCAAAGAAACTACACACAAATAAAGCCACAGATGTTCCATCTGCCCCCAAAAGGAAGGGTGATAATGGCCTTCTTTCAAAATGGAGAGTAATTTCAACAAACTGCCATCGGTGGAGCAGAAACGGCAATAGAGCAGCTGACTTTATTTCCCATGGGTCTATTACTGTTGAAGTAGCCATATATATATTAAGCCTTGAAGCAGAAAAGGTACCATGTGATCAAGACAGCTTTCATGAGAGCTGGTAGAGCCACAACCTAATATGAAATTTAAATTGTATTATTTTTTCATTTCTGATCAGCGCGCTGGAATCAAGGCAGCTGCTCAGAATCCCTGCTGACATGGTCTCACTTCTCGAGGATTCTCTCTGTCCAGCTTTTCTTTTTTTGCTTTGTTTCTTTGTCTGTGGCAATTTTTTACCCAGATTTCCCTCCACTCACCTGCTAATGTCTGTTGTGAATGCCTAATCTGATGCATCGCCATGGCTGCATTCATTTTATTTGAGAACAAGCATTCCTTTTACTCCCTTGTGTACGGACCCTCGCTTTAGAAGCCCACAAGAGAAGAGGAGGCAACATTTCTTTTCATTCAAATGCACTTTTCATTAGGACACAGAATAGGTTTGGATCACAGAGTAGCACAGATGATCAAATCTCAAACAATGGCGCTGCTGGCTCAGCTCCAGGTCTTTGTTTACTTATGTGAGTAGTACAGGTATGTGTGTGTACTTACATTCTTTGGATTTCATTCAGCCTTTAATTCAGAGTCAAGGTTTGATCTGATGTTTTTAGTAGTACTGAGAACTCTGACCATCACCAGTGAAATCTAAATGGTTTAATAACCTTTAGCTTGTCCATTCAGCTCAGTAATTTACATAATCACAAAGAGAACTGCAATTTGTCAGGTGCCAATTGGCTCAAGCTGAGTAGTTAAGCTGGCTCTTTCCCAAGGTAGCAAAATCAACAAAGCGGCGTGTTGTAGGTCTACAGGGAGTTATGTGCAGGATTATGCTTTGGCTCAGAGAAGCAACTGTAGTATCCTTTGGCTTAAGACTTCATAAATTCACCGTCCCTCCCAGGAGATATTTCCATACATAATCACAGCTTGGCAGCTTGGTCTCACAAAAACACAGGGAATGAGCATGATTTCTCAACACCACAATGTGCAACAATTTCATGCTGGTACTGCAGAAAAGAGCAAATGTCTCTACTGATATAATTGGAGAGGCAAAAGGTCTTAAGGACATAAAAAAGCTGGAGATTCAGTAGACAGTAGAAATGGAACCTTATTGGTGTTTTTTTTAATTGTTTTCTTTTTTGATAGTGCTTCATTCACAAGGTTCTGACGTTTTAGCCCGCTGGTTTCACTAAAACATTAAAAACCCAATTTTATAGTCATCACAGCTGCATCCTGGGCTTAGCACCACTTTATGTGACTTTGCTAATTGTCTAAAGAAATACAAAATGAACAATGTATTTTTTATCCTTTGTACCAGATTGATGGCCAAACATTTCCAACCTGCCATAGTGCTGTGGGGACCAATCTGCATATGTAAAACTGGGCATAAATTAACAAGAAATGTCAATTAGCGACACTCAGTGATGCTGCTGGGTAGCTTTTGTTACCTTGGAAACAGCCAGAAGGATTGCTGGATGTTTTTGTATAATAGAACACTGAAGCAGTCCCACAGTGTTTTTCCACAAGCTGACTTGTAGGTAAATATTTATGTATATACAAACAAAGTCTCACCTGGCTGCTGTTGAGTCATTTATATCATCTTCCTGTGCAGAGGTAACTGGTGAGAAGTTATTGAATGTCAAATACCTGTTCTCACAGCAACACACCACAACGCTGTAATCATGACAGAAGGATGGTGGAAGGTTTTGTTGGAATTGTTTTGTTCTGGTTGCTCTGTTCCCCTATTTCATGGACATTATGATCTGCAAAGCAGCTGAGAAACAGAAAGAGAGAGAGAGAGAGAGAGAGAGAGAGAGAGAGAGAGAGGACTCCAATCAAAAATACTCCCTTCCCCCACAGATTTATTGTAGCCCTTTGATAGGAAAACAAATGAGTATATGATGTGAATGTGGCATGGGGACATTAAGTGGGTAAAGGTTGTAAATCAGTTACTGATTAAATCTGTCTAGGCCAGAGTTGTCCATTTGCCTTGAGTGCAAAACTGACCTGATTTGGGCGATTTTCTTGACAGGTCTGTGTATCACTCGAGGTGTAACTGCACAGTGGAACATTTTAGGCCATTAAAGCTATCTATGTCTATTATACTTCCAGTATCTTCGATAGCACTTCTGCGACTTCAGGAAAGTTTTCAGCCCTAAATGCATTGTGCCTCGTTGGCTGCGTCATGTCGAGAGGAGACAGTTGAAGTTACTGTGCTCCGTATGCTTTGTTCTTACATCTCTTGCTGACTTTCAGGTTTTTGTAAAACACAAATTCAAATAAAAAAGAAAAAAAAAATGCCAGTACACTTTGCTCTTTTCTCCGTTGTAGCATCGCATCAGGCAAATGCTTTGTCTTCTTTAAGAGAAGTCAAACCTGTCAACATTGATTTCACACTAAATATGTTTTCCCCTGTTTTCTCTATTCTCTGAGCCTCGGGAGGTAAAAGGTCACCGCACTGTCTTATCCCAGGTTCCTCTACAATCAAGTAGATGTGGACAGAAAAATAAGTCTTTCAATGAATAGTTAAAGCTTACATTTTGAAACGATGTTTCGTTGTTATGAGTATATATATCAGAGTAGGGGCATCATGTTATCTATTCTGACTTTTTAAATTACATAATACTTTTTTTCCCTTTCTTCTTGTTTAAGTAATTCTGCAGTGAGCACTACTTTCAGTAATATTTATTAGGTTGACTTTCCCTTTGTGGTTATTATCTTTAGTGTCTCATACATTTTTTTTTAAATGCAAGTTATGGACAATAAAACAAATCAGCAAACAGACTTTAGTTTATGTATATTTCTATACATTAGAAGACACTGAGTTATTTCATACTGAGACAGTCTGATAATATTGACTGTAAAAAAATGAACTCGTGGCCACACAGTGCAATGCAAAGTTTCACATGCCATCTTTGTTATTACTCCACCAGTAATACTGCTTCATTTACTATGAAGTATTCAAATAGACTACATGATTGTTGAAATATTTTCATTTCATTTTAGGACAGTAATTTCTGGACAGAGCGCAAAAAATAGGCACATGGCTCAAAGGTTTCCAGGTACTTTTCTTAACTTACATTAAATTTAAATGTTTGAACAGCACATACTGTAAATTTAAGATAATTTGGGGTTTAAACTAAAAGTTGTTTTTATAAAACAACAAAGTTGTGACTTTCTGTGTTGATGATACTCTCGAAGCAGCTCCCTCTCAAATTTTTTAAGAAAATCCAAATGAAAAAATATTGATTAAAATCAGCATCCAGATATATTGTATTTAGTTCACACAGACTGATTTATGAATGTGGTTGTATTCAAGAAAACTACGATAAATAAAGGTAGAATGAAAGTGTATTATAACTGATGCTAATTGTAGATTGCTCATGCATAAATTCAGTCTGATATGCAGGGGCTCACAAAGCCAAAAACCGCTTTTTATGATGATAAACAAACAGAACTGATCCATAGGTTACAACAGTGGTTCCCAACCTGGGGTCCAGGATCCCTTCACGGTGTCCCCTTGGAAGCACAGAGGGTCCCCAAGGCTATCATGGTCAATTTAATAATAAAAAAAAAAAAAAATAATAACCCTTTATTTGGCACTCATTGAAATACTTGTAAATTTAAATCTCAACCATGGAAAATAGTGTTTTTAAATTATTAGAGGATAATACAATACTTTAAAACTGAGATGCTTTTTCCCATGACAAAAATTACAGCATACAGTAGTAGGTGGTCAGTATTTAGTTTTTTCAAATATCTGTGCAAAGACCTATCTCACTGATGTAGCTGGGATGTAACCTAATCTTTCATGACTGGCTTGGAGAACTCATTGTGGTTCTACGATTTCATGGACTAGGATAAAGACACATTTTATGTCCAATGAAATGTACAAATATGGGCATTCATCCCACAGAGGCTCAAAATCATATCCAGACAGACATTAGAAGAGATGTGTCCACTCAAGATTTCTTTTCAGGGAATTGTACATTTATAGGTTGCATGTAAATTTAGACAGGTCTATTATTTTATAGCATCACTCAATTAAATATTAGCAGGATGTAGGCTTCTTCCTTGAAGCCTTTCTTGTTCAGAATCAGTTCATAAATGCTGCAACAATACTTCATGTGATGTGACTTTCCATCTGCAACATTTTTGGCTCACCGGTTACAGATCAGCAAAGCCTGATTAACCTTACCTGGAAGCCACTTCGCTCCTAAGTTGGAGGGCTCATAGTCTAACGTACATTTTAATTATGTGGGATATTAAACAGCACAATAAAAAAATATCATATGACTTCTGCAACAATTACAGAAAAGCTCTGATGCTGTAACTCCTTTAATTACTTTTTTGTAAAAGTCTTATATTATTGAACCAGATAATTCATTACACCAACCATATTGAGTCTGCTTCCACTTGGTCACAGGTCAAAGTTGTTCCGTCTAAGAGTAGCCTACCTGTCACAGATAAGACGGCCTCTGCTGAAATGCACATGGACCTATTGGCAAAGGTTGCAGCTGGAACTGTAATCTTTTCCTGCTCTGGCTTGTAATCTTTCAGTGAACCCAAGTGTATTGTTCTTTTATAACTCCTCAGTGATGTTGTGAGTGTGTTCTAGGGGCAGGTACATGACATCAGTAAAAGCTCATTGCATAGCTGCTTGTTTATTCACAGCACATTTAGAATCACACTGCAGTCTGCTTACACAAGTAAAATAGGGCTTGACCTTTTTTTTTTTCTTTTTTTTTCTTTTGCACTATTCACTTTGCCAGATATTATCGTATGTTATGGAGTATTTCCTATCAAGTAGAGACACCATTAAAAGATGTACATATTCAGTAAGACAGAATCTGCTCTAATTAGGCCATTCTGCATGCATGCTGTGTGTTTTCTGCTATTAACCATTACAGCAGATTTAAAATGCAAATTGAATCCAATAAAGAGTCACCTAACGAACTTCTTAATGCAAGCTTTGATTGCAGTAGAGCTGTCAGAAAAAGTGATTTGAAAGCTTCTCTGTCTGCTTTAAATCACCATAATGAAGCAAGACAAAAATGCCCGAGTCATTAGCATACATGTTACAATTTTTAATCTTTTAATATTGAAGCTCATTATGTTAAGGTTCGTGTGCACAAGGGCGATTCCTCACATGAGAAATTGACACATTTCTTCTAATGCAGGACGTAACATCTGTTGTTTACTCCAAATAAGATGGCATATTCTTTGGAACAGAAAACTACATCAATACTGTGTCTTGGTGGAACCAATGTTGCAACTTGTTCTTTGTTATAGTGCAGTACCGTGTGAAATGCTGCAAGTTATTTGTAGTTGGTTCCAGATATCTACAACCTGATAAATTATTAATAGGGTATAGATGCATGGAAGGACTTAACATTTTAATTTTTCTGGAAAATGCCAGATTTCATGATTTCAGTATGCATAACTGACATAGTCAACATGGATTTTTACATAAGGGGGATTTGAAACAGGATAAATGCAAGAACAGTGCAATAATCAATATTTGGAAACAAACTTCAAATTACTAATCGACACAGCTTGCGTGATTTTTATTTTTTATTTTTTTCCAATATTCCAACACTTGTCATCCAATATTTGCATTAGGATGATAAGTGTTAAATACTATTTTAATGCTAAAGTGTCAAACCTCAAATTCAAACCTCTCAGCATATATTTTTCTTACTCGAACTGCGAAACAATTTTTTAATTAGTTTTTTCAAAATGCTTTAAATTTCATTTCCTGTATAAAATTATTCTCATCCGTTTGGAAACACAAAGGGAGTTTATTTTCAGCACATGAATGAACAACCTACATTTCCAAATAGTTGCTTAAACAATCAGAAGGTAGCTCTAATCATTATTCTGTTTCTCCTACCTATACGGATTCCCTCCACATTCTCAAACTGGTTTCTCACAGTTATGGAAGGGTACAGTATTAAACACAATGAGGTCTGATTGATATGGGGTGTTTGAGATAATGTCCGGGGTCATGTAAACAACCGACTTTGAACTGCATGTAAATGGTGTTTTTGCCTAAATGATGTTTTGCTAAATAAAATTTGATTCTATTTTTATCACAACTGTGTAAAATAATTTTACTTTCATTTTTTTGTTTATGTAAATCCTATAAATTAAGATTCTTTTGTGACAATCCATTTTATTTTTTTAAATTCAACATATAAAACACAAAATGTAACAAAAGAGACCTTTTTAACATGCATTTTCTTTTATGGAAGCTTTGATTAGAGTTTCTGCTTAATTAAATGAAGAAATCCAACAAGTGGAAAAGGTGAATCCCAGCTATTTTTTCAGCTTTTGTAACATTTTAATCTTAACTTTTCCTGTCAAGTTTTCTTTCTTTTTTTTTTTTTTTTTTTTTACAGACTCATCCTTGTGCAGCAGCTGCAGATATCCAGCAGCAACAACAGCTGACCTTGAGGGTCCTGCCTCTTGACAATGCTCTGTGTTTGTCTCTGTGTTATTCTATAAATAAGAGATAAGGACCATGGCAGATCCCATGTGTGGCTGTGTGTGTTAATTGAGACCTAGCATCAGTGACCCCAGTGTATATCCAAGCTCTCCATGCCGCAGCCCATCACTCATGCTGGGTAATTGCTAGTAGTGCAGCAGCAGAGCGCTAACGTCTGCAAGAAGAGAAGTACCATGACTGACAGAGAACTATAAAGAGACTTTAGTAGACAAAAGACCGAAAAACAAGAGGAACAAAGTACTTTGTGTGATTAATTATCTACCCAAGGGCTTTTCTTCATTTACATACATAAAAACTGAATGGGTCAATGCCCACATCACATATAAATAAATTATATGTAACACCCTAGATTTATGTACAACATATTAAACTCTTTAGTATCAGATGTTGTAGCTGTAATTGCAAATTACTATTAGAAATGTAGGCTGTTTTTGAAGTAATAACTTACATTTATAATACTGTAAGTTACTTAGTCAGTAAAGTAATGAATAAATGTAACTAATTACTTTTTTTAAAAGGATTATAGCCTCCTCAAAAGAATTATTGGATATTAAATTACTTATTATGAACAAGTCCGTTAAATTCCTCTTAAGGTTTCAACGCTTCATTCAGAACTCACATACTGGATGTCAATTCAAAGAACTTTGTTGCCTCCTGGGTCAACATGGCGTATCATCAGCTTCCAACTACCGAGCTGGTGTGGAAGTCTGTTCGCACGCTTGTACTTTGGCACACGTTTTACACCGGGTGCCCTTCTGGACGCAACACCTCTGCATTTATCCTGGCTGGGGACCATCTGTCAGAGAACACGTCCCCCACTGGACTGCAGTGTAGGGGAGCAGGACTTGAACCGCCAACCTTCAGTTCATAGGACAACCAGCTCCTCCATCTGAGCCAGTGAAGAGTAGAGTGTGGAAAACAACCCATGTGTCAACAGATATGGAAAAAAATTGTACCATCACACCCTCTCATGTGCACAAGGGCTGAAAACACCAGAGACAAACATGCTGATGACCTGGTGATTTTACAAGCAGAGCCCAGAGTGAATGTTGTGTTCTCACATGCCTCCACTCTGGTACATCTCTGGAACATTTCAGCACTGCATGTGTGAAAATACACATGACACATGCACTAGAGTACATGTAACACAGTCACTTTAATTGTGATTTCCTCACAGTGTCACAGTGAAGAATTAGTTTAAGTCGAATATTTACTTAAATAATTAAAAAGGAAAGGTAGACATGATAAAGAGGCAGATATATGCTTTTTTTAAAAAAACAAACAAAAAACTCCCGGTTTGTTTTCATTCATTTTTTAAATTTTTTGTCTATTTCATTTCATTCAATTTGCTGAAAATAAAATAAAAAGGGAAAATGTCATGTAAATAGTATGAAAGAAAGTTATTTTATACATGAGGGAAAAGGTCAGACTTTGTTGTGTAGCCTACATTAAAATAGGTTATCATCAAATTCCTAATATTAAAAAGTATTTCAGTGTGTGAGGATTTGCTTGTGTCTGCATCTCACACACAGAATTTACAAGGCATTCGCACATTTGTAAATAAATGACAAAATTTAAAATATTTTCCATCATATTTCAGATGCTTTTTTCTTGCCTACATCCAATATTTGCCTAGAAAAAAAAACCAAAAAAAAAAACCATCTTCTTTAAGATCTTCACTTTCCTTGTATTTAAGGAATTATTGTGATTTTTAGAGCTTCATTCATTCTTCCTGAATGCCATTTCCATCCATGGAAAAGGTGACACATTGAGAAGCCCCAGGTATTTTTTTTTTCATTCTCTTGAATGGAGGGGGTGGAGGGTGTTAGTGTTTGAGTGTGTAGGGGGAAATGGGGGTGCAATATCCCCAGGGGAGGGCAGCACAAATCTAAGGGAACAAAACGCATCCATATTTGGCAGAGCTTTTGTCTCCCCTGACAGCTGAGAGTACCAAAGGGGGTCCATAATAATGAATTGGATTAAATGTGAGTAAGAAAGCATTGCTTCTAAGGCCAGAGTGGAGATGGATGGGGGGGAGGCGGGGTTATGCGCACGCGTGCTAATGGAAGAATGCTAATGTATGTACAAGTTCAAACACCATGCTATGTCCAAACACAGATTTAAAAAGCTGGCTCTGTGGAGGGAGATATTAAAAACAACTTCCCTATTTGCCCGTTAAATAGGCTTCCTGGAAAACAGACGCTGTCTAAACGCTAATCCTTGTCGTTTCTTATAGCGGAACATGCAAGGAAAAAATAAATACCATCCCTAATGACAAAAGACAAAGGCAGCACCGCAGTAAATCACACATATATGAGCTGCAAGAATCAGCAGTCACACACAGCTCTCCGAGCTGATTAAAACACCGGATACCACACAAAATACAGCACAGCTAATTTAATCGGCCATCTTCCTCATTCTATATTCCATTACACCACAGTCTTTCAACATGACCTTAAACCTCAGTGGATTCCTTTTATAGATGCACTTTAATGTATAAATCTCCTGATGAGAGAGCGGCGGTGACTTTGATTTGCATTTTATTGAGCTTTAGATTGCGCTGCGATAATGATGAGATGTGGGGGCAGTGTTAATGCTGACCACCACCGTGTACCCCCCTTTGATTTTGCTGCAAAGTCTCTTACTAGATCTGGTCCTTTTAATAACTTTCATATCGTCTGGTAAAAGACAAAGGCAGAGTGACCTCGCTGTGCGCAGCTGACAAGGAGCACAAAGATATAAATAACATGATCTCCAAGAGCGCACGGTGACACCACTACACTTGATACTGACTCCGTAACAGAAAATACCTTCCTGCACACTGACACACATACATAACAGGAAGACAAAGGAAATGTATTCCTGAATTCTAATAGGGGGGAGGAGGGGGGGGGGGGGGGGGGGGGGGGGGGTGGGGGGGTAATTTGCATGGATTTGGATAGATGGATTAAAGTTACTAGTTTTACTTTTTCTTTCATTCTTTTGTTAATGATTTAGCTGAGACGATGCTGTGGAATGAACAAGGGTACAGCTTGCATCTGTGAGCCATTAATCCTATTTTAGAAGAAATTTAGGTTATAATTAGAATTGTAATGTGGCTGCCTAATCCAAGGGGCTAATGTCAGGCAGAGTCCTTTGTGTCAAATAGGTTTTAGATATTAAAGGTTGATAGCTTTGTGTTCTCACATTCATGTCTGGCCTGAAATTGTATCCGTCACAAGTTTTCAGTGGTTTAAGATCAGAAGATGTTTGTGTTTCGTTGTTGATTGACATCACAAGATTGATCTCTGCCATAATCAAATAACCATAAAACTGGTGAGTGTTCCCTGTTATGAATCATTTTGTTGAGTCGAAGCTTTTTTCTCATTATGTCCAACAGACTCTTGTACAGAGAGGAAACAACTGCTGAGTGGCAACATATATAACTGGCACTAATCTGCAAAAAACACTTGTACATTTTAATGCCATCCATCACTTTGTCAGTCAAATGCCATATATTTTCAATGCCTGCTGACATAAAAAATATTTCTTCGGTTGCCAGAAATTTTGATATTCAGCACAGTGACTGAGCATCTAGAAAAAGCAAACATAACCAAATCTAATATAAAACACATGGGTCATGTTATATGGGATTGTTATATTAAATCATACGGTCAAGGCCTCTCAGGATGAAAGTCATCATGCTGTAGAGGAGATTTTCATGTAATTTATTCAAGCTGGTCCAATGAAAAACAGACAAAACAAAATAACAAGTTGCAGTCTTTTCACTGCAAAGCCTGATTTAGATGCATGTCTGAAATTCTGCTGTTAAACAACATGCTACAAACAGCTGATTGTGGGATGCAAATTATCATCCAACAGATAAAAAAAATAATCCTGTTTATTTAATTTTACACTTGAGTTTGTTGGGTGCTCACAAACACTCTTAATGAAAGCTGGTTTTGTTACCATAACAACTGGTATTAGCAGCATTAATTCTGCATACTGACTGGTGTTATTTTCTACAAACTACAGTTACAGAACACAGTTTATCATTTATATTTGTGAGAACACAGTGGTTTATGGTGGGAAAGGACTCACATTTCTCTTTCATGGCTGCAGCTATAAAAAATCAGAAATATCTATGATTTTAACAGCAAAGATTAAAAGTATTGCTTTGTTAGTAGAAAAAAAAACAAAAACGTCATGACACAGCTACAAGAGCATGCAACAACTTCAGTTTTATTTGCTACTAAGTCACAATGTGCACAACAGCACTGCCTTCTCTTGTCATCTGCTCACTTACTGTGGTTATATGACTCACCTGTTTGTGACAGAAAACATCTATTTTTTTTTTCCAAGGGCAGCTGGAGTAAGCCCAGGAAGGCAGCAATGAAGGACTCCCATGATACGCTGTAGCTGCGTTGTACACTGGAACGGCGTGATCTGTCTTTGAAGCTGTAGCACTCTTCAGAGCCCTGAGGGGAGCACCTGTCCATTGTGAATTTTAAAGGTCATACTAGTTTTACGTTTCCACCTCTCTACCTTTCTCGGTTCTCTCCTGCAACTGAGAAAAGAACATGAGCTGATGGTCTATTGAGAATATTGTGTTCTATCTCTAGGCTCCTATGGCACATTTCCAAAGCTGCCCTTGGAAATGAGTTAAAAGGCAGCTCACAGCATGGTAAAACACACAACACGCTCTTGTTGATGCCCTTGGTGCCTCTCAATATTCAGGCCATAGATAATGGCATTCACAGCACAGTTGGTACAGACTTCTTTGTGCATCTTTTAAGTGGGTACACTGCTTCATACTGCGCCTTGTGTTCTGCTTGCTTGGTAAACAAGGAGCGCTGCACTGACAATGAAGAAAATATGAATCATATCTAGACACCGGCAACCCCAGGGAGGATAAGCCTGTGTCTTCCTTAAGCAATCTCATGATGTATTTTTCAGCAGCAGCAGCAGCATGGGGACACACGGGACACAGCTCTAATAGACTGAAGTTGTCCTGCCACAGATAACGAACTCCACTCGCCCCTTGCTGCATCACAGCGGAAGAGATCTTCCCAGTTTGTTGACTGTCAGGTGAAGAGATCATTTACAGAAAGAGGGCAAAACAGATGGTGTCACGTCTGGGAGACAGTGTTGCACTGTGATGAAATCTGCTTCCCGGTTTTGTTTGTTTCCATTTATTAGGATCAACTAAGCAGTAAGCAAAAAAGCAGGGAGTGAAAATGGAGAATGGGTGGCTTAATCCTCTGGGATATGCTGTTGATGTCATCTGTGCTTATTTCTGGCTTCAGAAGATGGTTGAAAACATGGATTCAATCAAGCTTCAGTTAACTCAAGTATAGAACTGTAGCTTTGTGCTGTATAAACCATCTAAAAGTAGAATTTTTATTATTTTTATTCTCCAACATGAGCTTTGAGGAAAAAGAAAGTTAGTTTAATTTCTGATACAACAAAATCTCTTAATACATACATATATATATATATATATATATATATATATATATATATATATATATATATATATATATATATATATATATATATATATATATATATGTATATATATATATATATATGTGTGTGTGTGTGTGTGTATCTGTATGTATATATGTGTGTAAGTGCATGTGGGTGTGATCTTTATTTCCATGCATCGATCAAAAAAAAACAAAAAAAAACTGGAAAAGCAAAGAAGATAATGACAATTTCTCCCATCTTTTGAAACTAGAAGTACTTTTGACAAAATGCTAAATTCTGAATCAAGTCAATATTTTTCTCATTATCATCTTGGCTCATCTTTTCTTCTCTTGAGAATTTCATGTGATATTAAACAATATTTTTCCAACTATTTTATGCATTGCAATCAGAGCACAAATCTCTTTAATTACACTGGTTTTAAATCTCAGAGGCAACAAGCTCTGAAAGTATATTCTTAAAAGAAAGCACTTTGTGTAACAGCTTTTTAATTACACTCAGAATGAATAAGTGAGGACACACACATAATCGTGTTGAAAATAAATTTCACTGGGAGACCAGTGGGGAATAAAATGCTGATGTTTATTTTAATAGCCATTGGCAGTAAAATAGGAAAATATGAGTTTTCACATCTTTGTGGCAAACCATGATTTTGTTGCATCATATTGCTTAAAATGTACACATTGGAACACTAATTCCTACTCAGGTAAACAAAAGGCAGTCTAATTTGGTGAACTGAATAGCCACATGAATCTCTTTAAATACCTTAATGGGATTTTGATTTTTAGTGTCCATCAGCTGTTAAATTATCATATCTGCCACGGCATTAACACAAACCTAAGTTCTGAGGTGTTGGGTAGTCCAAATAAAGGACATGAAATCATAAGACACAGTTATATGACTGGAGGTTGAGCTCATTGCTAGTCATTGTTCATGCAGGAAGCCAGACTACAAACAGTATAGCATCAGACTGGAGAAAAGAATGGCTCCGCTGGGACTGAGGGATAATCACACATGTGCATACTTATGAATGCTTGATCAAACTGTTGGTAGGCTACTTGTTCAAGGAATTAAGTCTTGATCTGATTTAGTAGCAACATGAAACCTCTGCATAATAGAAGAATATCACATTTTCATGTGAGAGAATTGTATTAAATGATTATGACTCAAAGTAAAGTTTTAGTTGGAATAAGGTTTTTAATAAAATACACATCACCTTACAAAACAAACCCACAAGTCTGCTGAAAGTTGTTAAATATGTATGACTTCACACATTCTATAATAAAAGATAAGTTGATTTTGAATAAAAACAGGTGGAGAGTGGGCAAAGTTACTCTTTTTACACCAAATTTAATGTACATGGTAACATTATGGAAGCTACATTACATCTATATGTGTTCAGTGGCTGTGAAGCACAAAACATCCTTCCAGCACATTACGAGTGCATCCACACCAGGATAGTCCATGTGATTCAGTTTGACTGAAGATGTGCTAAAGTCAGGGGTGGAATAATCTTCCACACCAAGATTGCATTCATGCAGCGCAACTCAAATGACTCTACCCTTTTAAATAGCATGTGCCACTCTCCATCAGAGGTGGCGCTACAACAAAAGTTACTGAAAAGAAAGACACGACACACAGTGTAGAAAAAAACTCCTTAAATTAATGGTTAATGCAACTGGGTTATGTTTAACCACGATGCTAAGCACTGAACTCACAATGCACTTTGTCTTCTAGTCCTCTTCCTCTATTTCACCCATTTAAAGTGCACTGATACCTATGTTTGAAGGTGGACATATATTCTGCTTTTGTAGTTGGATCTGAATTCATTTGCACATTCACAATAACCTACATGAAGCGGAAACTGTGTAAAAAATTTAAATTAAAACTTCACATAATAAATACAGTAAATGTAGGCTATATTCCTTAACACTTGATAAAAAGAGTTAAACAAGTAATTAATTAAATATCTAAAACCAGACAAATAAAAATCAAAAGAAAAAAAAAACAGCTCAAGCCTCAAAAAATCAGGACGAGTCCAGCACAAACTCTACACAGTGATTTCCACAAATTTTGCATTGGAGTGTTTTCCATGCTAAAGCATTATTAAATTGCATGCACTATATATATATATATATATATATATATATATATATATATATATATATATATATATATAGTGCATGCAATTTAATAATGCTTATATATATATATATATATATATATATATATATATATATATATATATATATATATATATACATATACATATATATATATATATATATATATATATATATATATATATATATATTTTTTTTTTTTTTTTTTTTTTTTTTTTTTTTTTTGACTTATGTATTTTCCTAAAGTCCAAAACTTTTGATAATTTAAAAAATTTCATCACTTTAGACAGAGTAACAACATCAGGTTCAGTTTAAATGAATCCATCCTTTAATTCTCTTCTTCTTAACCACAGTTATATAAAAAAAAGGAAACACCTTAAGCAGCAACATACATTTTCCTTGCAAGTTGCTGCATGTGCTAATGTAAAGTGTTTTTTATTTTTTACTGGTTTTGGTTTCAAGAGAGACAGGTAGCATCAGGCTTCATCAGAGTTAAATTCTTGCTGACAATTTGAAGGTTCAAAACATACTAATCTCAGGAAGCATGACAAAAAAGACTCAGGAAGCAAGATTGTACATATAAACCTTTATTTAAGCTGTAATGAGTATAAGTTAAAGGATGTCATCCAGAGAACAAAAAACCCAAACATGGATTAAAGGAATACCTAATCTAAAAGGGGGATTAGCTGAATTGATTTGACCCAATCATACAATTATGCTTTATAATAAAGAAAGCTGCACAAAACGTAAATAAAAAATAAATAAATAAAAAAAAACTCACTGTTGAATGGTGTTTGGCAGAGCTGACATCCACTGTTCCCTAAACATCAAACCAAATGTTCCGTATATCCCAATGAATGCACAAAGGAAGACTAAATTATGTGTTTTTGAAACAATGTTGGTTATTAAGAGCCTTTAATTGGCCATAAACTTGTTTTGCTCAAGTGGGCTATGAAGTGAAACATTTTATGCTTCTCTGTGAAGGTGACCTGCTGAAAATACTCTTACTAAAAAGAAAAGAAATAGCGGGTAGGCCATCAAATTAAAGCGAAACTAGAATTAATTCACAGCTAATTTATCTAGCACATACTGTGTTAGAATATGCTGATGAGAGCACATCCACACATTTATGATCCATGCTTAGCTATGGGGGTAAGAAGGTTCACATTTAAAGATTTATGGTGAGTGACACTGGCTAAATAGCTGCCGCCCAAATCTGGATCTCTCTGGCTGATTGTTGACTGCAGTATCATTTAAATATTTATCATATGCATGTTGGACCCTCAAGGGCAGCATCTGAAATTACAACAGTCAGTCCGTTAATTGCCAAAAATGCCACACAAGCTTTGTGATCTCGACATTTCATTTTATTATTAATGAGGCAGAGAGAGGAGTTTGACATTAACGTTGGGCCTGCAGATGGAAATGAGTTCCACTACAAGAGTCCAGAAATGAAAGTATTGATTTCTTGATTTGTGCTAAAAGACAAAATGCTCTTCATAGAATAACAGTTTTTCATTTTGCTTTTTTTTCTGTCTCATGCTTTTTCTTTTAATTGAAATGTAATAATACTTTGAATGTGAGCGCAGCTTTTAGTCTTAGTTTTCTCTAACACCGCTTCCCTCCTTCCTTCTAGAAAGAGAACAAATCCCAAATACACAATGATGTTAAAAAATATAATCTCCAACCATGTGGAAAAGTAAAAGTCAACCAGAACACAAAGTAGAACAATGATAAATCATGTGGAAGCAGCACGGGGGGCCAAGATGTACATGTTTCCTTATTATTTCACTTTACAACCCAAAGTCATTTGCTTTCATTTCCTAAGGCCAACAACATAGTCTCCTTAAAGTTGTCTTCAATGTGCAAACTAAGAAGCACACTCAAAGAGATTTTTAAAATATTCTTAAATAATAGCCATTCAATATTCAAAGTTTCTTCACCAAGATCCAGTTATGTTCTTTATCCAAAATTAACCACAGCATTTGTCCTAGTAGGTAAAGATCACCTCTGGTTAAGATTAAGGAAATATTTGACCTCTGGTGGTCAGCTGAAGTGTAATATATGAAGAGAAACAGGAATAAGTCATTCAGTATTTTCACTTTTCAATAGTAAAACTGCATCATTGCGTGATGATTGACCTCAATGCCTTGAATATGTTGCTTTTTAAAACCCAATCATTCTTGTGGACACCAAATCTTCGAGCCCCTACATCTACAAAATGCTACCTGTGTACAACACAACAACACAAACACTTTCTTAACCTTAACCCAGAAGAATCCAGTGTAATGTATACGATACATAGAGTTTCTGAGACATTTAGCATCAATTTATCGTACAAATTTAGCTCAAAATCCTGTGGAACAAAATCTGATTTTACTCCTCCGCTCGTTATAAACATTTTTACACATCACAAGGTAAATGCGTGTCAAATGATGATGGGATGGTGGTACCCTACACATACCCAAAGGAGCCTATTCATACATCAAGGGTTTGAGAGGTGGGAGTGACAACATGTTGACTTTATTTTTCTCCTGTTCAAAACTGAACAGATCACTTGTCTTAGTCATCCTCTCCTTTTCAAATTCAGACATGACATCCGAATCCATTTAGACTTGTACTGTGTCTAATTTCTTTGTGCAAGTGATGTTCAAAATGATGAAACTTAGCATCGACCTGCAGGGCTTGAAAGTTCCCGAACGAGCTTTCCATATGTTGTTAGTTCCTGCCACCTGAACCCCATCAAGCCATCTCAACAGGCACAAGGCTGCTCATTCCATAAACATCTGCTATTAAAGTTTATGCTGCAGAGGGAAAGATTAAAGTCTCCTAGGGTTTCTGACAAGATAACTTGTAAAAGCTTGGCAGAGGGTCAAAGGTAGCAGATTTCAGATGAGGAGCATTCCCCTAGTCCTGTAAAGACATATAAATCACTTGGAAAGCTTCTGCTGCACATTTGTATCTGTCCGTCTCTCAGCCTTTTTAAACTTTTCTTTTGCAAGCCTGAGAGATTCACATAGATAAATCCTTCTGTGTAACTCCCTGAACTTTGCAGCTTACTGAAGGGAGGAAATGAGGACATGGGAGCTGCTGACAAAGTGACATTGATAAAGCACTTCACTATGGCCTAAGACCACTACAATTTAGAAGAGATTGATTATCCAATTAACATCTGACATGGTGGGGAACTTCACACGTAGGGAGCTACACTAACAAGATGCAACTGTCCTGTTGTGCTTACCTGTAAGTTACACATTTGCATGAAGTGCTGAGGAGATTACAGATACTTCATGGTTAAATTTTAATTCTGTATCATGAGAGTACTTAAAGATAGTCATTTTGGAACTTCTTCAAGCACATATTCAGTGTGTTAAAGACTCTGAATTGATACATATTTCTGAACCACAACATCCAATCCATTGCTTATGATTAGAATAGTTTACTTTAGATTCCCTCGCATACAACATACCAGGAAACCAAAGTTATCAAGCTATATTCACACATGTATTTGAGTGCATGTGGTTCACATTTTACTGTAAGTAAAATCTTATTTATGCTAAGAAAACACTTCATGCAGGTAACAAATGGCAGGATGATCAAGGATCCTATTGCAATGGGAAGTCCCACAATTCCGCAACACCAGCTGCCACCTATTGGTGCCCTATTGGTTGCTTAGATCGGGCGCAAAAATAAGATTAAGAGTACTCCTCATCGTCACTATTCATGGTCATAATGCCATGTTACACAGGTCATTAAGCTAGCAGGATAAAGAATGATTAGGAGAAGACCACATTTGATCTCTCCTCTGCGTCTCTTGTTGGAGTAAATTTGTGTCAACACAATGGCAATAAGCCACGCCATGTCAAGTCAGTGACTGAACAACAGGATTTAAAGTCTATTGTGTTTCGGCACGCTTGATGTATGTGAGGGAATTCAGTTCAGATGTTCCTAATGACTCCCTGTGGAGCCTGCATGTGTGCACTTTCGGACTTCATGCTTGCCAGTCTGTCTATAAAAGCTTCTAATTGTGGGTTTGTTTTTATAACTGCAGAGACTTTAATTGATGTGTTATGTTTCCACATTAATGATGAACATCCTAACTTTTGTTTTTAGCACATTTAGTTGATATTTACGTACTTTTCATATGTTTTAGCTGTTTGTATCCCAGACAATAGGAAACTGGGGAAACAGATATTGTTAATATCTTTATATGTTTTTTTTTCTTTTTTTAAAAAAAAATTACTCACTTGCTAGCTCCTAAAGGTCTAAATAAGGGGTATAAAACAATTAAGGTGCTAAAATCAAACTGACACATGCTGTGATGTTTGTACATGTAACGTTTCCCTGCATATTCCACACCATATTGAATGAAAATTCCAGATGTGATGGGACAGAGTTTCTTACAATCCCTAAAAGATTACAGCTACCCATATTTTGTATTCAGATTGCTGTAATCTCCTTTACACTGAATCTGGTACTTTTTACCCATTCTCCTCTTTCTCTGGGAGCAATTAAAACAAGCTCTTGAATCCCCGGTTCAACAAGAAGCATTAGTAGACTTATGTCTTCAAAGGCTGTAGCCGAAATACACCACAGTGAGATAAGTTTCTGTTGTGGCTCTTTCACAAAAGAGAAGTTTTGTTTTGTCTTCTCTCTGTGGTGTTCCTTCTCCATATTGCAATGGTGTTTTGGTACATTTATGAAAATGAGGAACAAAAACAACATTTCACCTCTGAAAAGATTGAACACCTGTGAACAACAAATACTGAGAAGTGTGTAGTCCAGTAGAAATTGGAAAATTTAAAGTCAGCCATTGGATCCCGAGCAGCTTCATATGCACCTGATTTTCTCCCAGAACCCCTGGAACTGTTTTCTCATACATGCGAGTGATATGTAATTTGGCCTGGCGATGCTTGAAAGCCCAGCGAGTCATGGAGAGTGAATTTCTACAAGCCTTCAGTCATTTTTATTTTCTAAAAGATGCACATCAACATTTTTTCCTTTCCTTTTTTTTTACTTTAGAGGTTCAACAACAATCCTGTTGTTCTGTAATACACATGTTGAATTATGTTGCTGTTGCTGAGTGTTGATAATAAGGAAATTACATGCTTCAAGTCTATAAATGAAACTATTTCTGTTTCTCCTGTCCATTCATGAAATTTCATTCACTCTCTAAATTTCTGTCTGTTATCTTGGTACTGTTTTATTTTAATTACTATGATTTTATAAGAATAATTCCCATATGACTTAAACCTTCACAGGAACCTACAAAACATGCTTTTGAATTGTATCTGCCAGAAACTATATTGCACAGAAATTGCTGAATTAAGAACATCTGTTCAGCCAACACATTAAATTGTTGTAGCTCTGTGCAAGCTGCCCACCCAGCAGACTTGGCTTTATTGGATTTCTTTAGCAAAAACATATTTCCTTTCTACTCTTGTTAAGGGTTTTTAGACTATTGTTACTTTAACGTTCACTATGTTTTGTTAAAAATAAAGCAAAAATTAGGGTTAGCAGTGAACCGTAATTTCTGGGCTATTCTGCACCTGAATACAATATAAGCTGCACCTTAACCAAGCTTGCAGCAGCTCAATTTCCTTCTTGAACACCTGCATTGATTGCCTTTAACTTGAAAGCTGCATCATATGCATTTCTTTACGTGTTTTCCATGATGAGGGTGTGTTCATGAAGTGCAAAATAAGTTGTTAGTAAAAATCCCTACATTAGCCACATTTTTGTTTAAGCGACATGATTTAAATTCTGTAAACAAAACTAAAGAAACACTAAAAAAAAAAGGCTTGTTGTGTGGAAATGAAGTTGTAGCCTGGGCCCAATTATGCTGCCAGAATAATTGCTGGAGTTTATTTCTGCTCTCGTCTTAATCAATGAATCAGCAAATCCATCAGGGCCACCTATGGAAGGACACCTTACCTTAGCAACTAAGCAGATTGACAGACAAGCACAACTTCTTCACATGACACAGTCAATGGTGGGCAACTTTGTCACTTGTTAAAGTTCTGACATCCTCACAACTTGAGAGTTGCTCAGTAAATTTCAGGACGTTTCTGAGGCTAAGCTGCTTCCTGATGCACAACGAAGCCAAAACATCCTTTATTGTTGGTGTATTTTCTATTGGTATCTAATGAATTTACTGTAATAATTTGTCTTTTTATTCGTTTGAGCCATTTATTTCTACTTGCACCTCTTGTTCCCCATTCATGTTAGCTGCCACATTGTGCCACCATTTTTGCTTTGGGGTGTTTCTGAATACAAACAACTCTGTGAAGTGATGGCCCTTTGAGTTATATCACTGCAGTACTGGCTTCGTTTGAAATGCACATTTTGTGAAAAGTAAAGCCTGTGAAAGTGTTTAGGAGAAGACAGTCTGCTTGTACACAATGCTGAAGAAATGGCCCTTTTCTGCAAGGAAAGGACAGCTGCAGAACTGTGCATAATGAATGTCAGTGTGCCATCAGTATAAGTCACTAGCACAACATTTTCAGGTAATGCAGTATTTCTTTAACAAGCAGCATCTGTCATTGGCTAGTGATGATGGCATTGTGATAGGTTTTCTTTGGAGAAGTCCCACAGGAGTTTTTTTTATTTTTTTTTTTTATTTTAAATTTGTATTTTTCATTCTTTCACCTTCTAGAAAATATTTTTTTATTCTTAATATTACTTGTTCTTGGGCTTTCTTTGAAACAAATCACTGTGGTCAGGATTGGTTTGGGTTAAATTTAGCTTATTGTCATTTTGAATGCCCCTTTCAAAGCATAGGTGATGAGTGGAAACAGTAATAAGGGCTATTTTGTTCAGACATGAATAAACATGTGTCTTTGGTTTGGAGGGAAGTAACATGTCATTTAAATTTCTGTCCACTGAGTTGTGAATAGCTGGGAGTTACCACCAGTTATCAGCTAGTAAATTTGGACATCTGGAATAATCTACATTGAAGAAAGAAAAATATAATCACCTGTTGTTGTAGAAAAAAGGGGTTCTCTTTGTATTTATCATGTACTTTTTTCCTGAGATTAGTACATTTCTCTCTCAGAGAAGAGGACCGGTGTACATTTTGTTTGTTGTGTATCACCTCTCCGCCTCTGTGTCCATGCCACTTGAGAGATGCTGCCACAGATTAGGCTAATTGTCTGCTCCTCCTCCCTTAACATGTTTTCCCCATCCCCAAAATTCAGCTGTGCCTCGATCATCTGTCTTTTAATAAAATCCCAAAGGCTCCATAAGCCGTAGCACTCCAGTGCAGAAGCTATTAAATACAGCGATGCAGGTTTCCACTTGCCCTCGTAATGCTGGTTTTGTTAATCCCATATGTCTCTCACTCTGCAGCTCGGTTGCTTTTATTGTAATAAGTCTAAATGAATGAGATGAATGTTGGGATTTCACACTGTGAGGGGATGCAGTGGGATGAAAAAGCCCACAGACAAATGAATCAGGTGTGACTATGTGGACAGGCCAGGACGTTTGCTGATATTGCTTATCTCTGGTAATTTGATGCTATTACTATGGTGCAGAGGCACTTGCAAATGAATAGTGAGGAATGTTTTGATTTGGAGAACCTGATGAATTGGGTTTGAACACAATTCATGCTTTACTTTTAAACAAATAAATGCCTAACATGTTAATTTATTAATTTGACCAAGAGTCATAATTCACAACAGAAATAAAAGTGCATAACTGCTAGGCTAGCTGAAGACGTGTGTGACATGGCAAAATTGGATGTAATATAAACAAGAAAAGCATGCATCGACAAAGACCCAAAAGCCTTTTTGACCAGGCTGTGAAAAAGTTCTGTGTAGAAGTTCCTCAAAGAGACAAGCTGAAACTTGAGGTTAAATGTGAACTCTGCCAAATAAAGCTAGTTTAAGTCTTTATTTGAAAGGAAAGCCCCCAGCAGGAGGTGGAGTTGCAGATCCAAGGTTAGTAGCTAGCTTTGTCACCATAGTAAATCTGAAATATGTGTGCTGCAATGCTCAGGGACGTTATGTCAAAATAAACTTGTTCTATGAAAAGCACAAAAGCTTCTTACTTGCAGAAAAATGTTTCAATTATTTCCAGTGATCATTGAACAGATATCTTGGATGAAGTGCAAATTTCTTGCTGTGTCCTGTGATTTGAAAAATCATTGAATAAACACAATCATTCTAAATTGCATTAAGAGACAGACAATTGACATTGCTAGCTAATAGCCGATGCAATTTGTAGGTCATGGCGTAGCGCATCTCCAGTCAGTTGTGTAGAAACAATAATGTCTCTCAAGCTCCCAGATGACAGCAGCATTTGCTAAGCAGTCTGATTCAGTTCTGATACCAATGGGGTCACCTTGATAACAAACAAAAGGAGTCCACACAATGATAGCTTTCATAATTTGTTAATTAAAGTGATAAAGTAAACTTAAATGTGGTATTTAAATGTGAAATGATGACATGGCATGAGTGGTTGAGTGACATAGTGTATGTAAAATTGTACAAAGATAGAAAAAAAAACAAAAACAAACTAGAGTACCAGAGTTAAATGGTTACTGTGTGAAGCAAAATGCCTGCTGTGACTAAGACAGAGAGGGAGAGAAAGAGAGAGAGAGAGAGAGGTTTTTTATCAGCTTAGTCACTCCCCCCTGTGCAGGTGCAGCACATTCATCAATGACATCAGCTTATTTTATTTTAGGTTTTTTTTTTTTTTTCTTTGAACAAATGAAAGAAAATAAGAAAAAAAAAGTATCCGTACATACCAATACATACTTAAGTACATATGTACATACACATATATTTGCATACATATACAAACTAATGAAGAAAATAATAATAACCATAATATTAATATCAATACTAATAACAATAATAATAATTCCTCATCAATTCGATAATTAAATACATTTGTGAAATAAAAGAAGTTCAAAAAGGAGTGGAAAGAAGTGTACACTTATTTGGTATTCCCACCCCTTTCTACTCATCCAGTTTTAAATTCTGGCGGTGCACATCACAACATACTTATTCAATTTACTATACATATTTATATTCCCATATTTACACAAACTTTTCCATATACCTCCATTCATATACAAACATCCACACAGATATACTACATACATACTTATACTTACACCCATATTGACACAATATTACATAAATATCCATCCACTTATTATTATTTTAAAAAGTAACTGATACAAAAAAAAAAAAAACCAAAAACAAAAAAAAAAAAAAAAACAAGAATGTGGGCCCCCAGAGTTACCTAAAATAAACATGTTTGGTTATTTAAAATTTAAAAAAAAAAAAAAAATCAAAATATCTGTGTTAATGCTGCATTTAAAAAATACAGTTCAAACCATCATTTTGACCTTTCATGAAGCTTGATGTTGGAAGACCTTTTAAAATCAGAAGGGACAAGCTGGTGTTTCTTTTTATTAATGATCCATTTGTACCCTTAAGGAACAGCTATCCTTTCCCTCCTGTAACTAATATCCCTGATTAGATTACAACTATAATGATTGTAATGGACTGTCCTCACTTTGCATTTTACTTATACCATTAATATACAGTGAGCGCTTACAATCAGGAGTGAGAGGCAGGCAGCAACTACTAATTGGATTTCTAAAATCCATCTCTGCTGTTTTTATTTCTCTAGAAACACAAAAGATTGGATTCACCTCATCAAGCGAGACGCATAACTCTCAACACAAACAAGATGAGGTAATGCACAGTCAAGCCATGCAGCTTAATCCCTACCAGAACAGCACATCAGGAAACAAATGGAAATGCAAGCATGCAGAGGGAGAAGTAATATATAGTTGCAGGTTCACTGGGCCGTGCTGGTACTCATGTTGAAGAGAATGCACTCCAATAGCAGACTCTCTCCTCAACACAAGTGCCCAAAACATGATGTATGGTACAGTACAAGACATCATTTTAATGCATGCATAAGCAGAAATAAGCTTACCCCCGCAACTGGTAAATAACCTTATTTTGAGGAAGGTGCAAATCCAGCTTACAGTTGCATGCCACATAATCACGATAAGTTCAAAGGTGGACTTCGCTCACGAGGTTTTGTTTCACGGGGGCCCTTCCCCACAGACAGCCTTTTCATATCTGGACATGATATAGAGTCTTGACCTGTGGATGTTTCACTTCTGAGGAGCAAAGATAGCTTTTCCTTTTGAAATCCAGCAGACCAGCAAATGCAGGGGCCGTGAAGCGGCTAACCCCTCTGTCTTGTGTTTCAGGTCAGAAGAAAAGGAGGCTGTAGGTAAAGTGTCATCAAAAGCAGCACAAAAGAGTCAGAGATTACTGCAGTGCAAATAGGTCAAGCTTCCCTGACAGAAGTGGGAGCCTTGCAAATCCATATCTCTCCCTCCAGGATGATTTATTTTGACATAACACATGACCTGCAGTACAAGAAAGAAGCTCACTAAAGAAAAAAACAACTCAAAAGCCATTCAATGATTGGACTGGATTGCTAGAAAATTTGGTAATGGGGCCCAGAACATGAAGTTGTCAATTATACTAAAACACAGATTCTCCAAAAAAAAAACAAAAACAAACATTTTTGCATGGATAGAAATCCAGTAGCATCCCTTTGAAAAAGTACTTGGTGACAGTAGGGAGGGAAATGAAAAAGAAGGTAACTGCTGGTAAAGCCAGATTTAAGCAGGACAGTGATCTGCTCAGTGGTCAGTGGGTCATTGGAAGCTCCCCTGAAGCAATTGGCACAATTTTGACCATAGACTGCATAAAAGATGGACGAAGCCTCAGTAACGTCACCCATAGGTTTCTGAAAAGCTGATTTGAAGTTAAATTGGCTGTTCCCATCTTTGTATTGCCATGTGTGTCATTACTCATGGAAAATATACAAAAATGAGCAAAGCGGTAGAGCTGAGCCCCCCTGGCTGTGAGCGTGGGGGTCGACGATTGACATCTATCAAACTCTGACTCTAGCCTGTAGCTGAGCGCTAACTGAGCTAACCTGGAGCTGACGGGGGCGATTCATGCTAAGTTATGCTGTAAGCCAGGTAAAAACTGCAGTAGTGCTGCACTCTGACTTCTTCCAGCTGGATTTCCTTTTGACCTGCTGATCAAAAGGATTGTGCCAAAGTTTGAGATTAAATTACTTCTAAAGGAATGAGTTACAAACAACTTCCCCCCAGCTGTGTGAAGGTAAATCTGAAAACTGCAATTTTTGACGCTTCCGCTTAGGCTTTACTTTTACCCCCCCCCCCCCCCCCCCCCCCCTCCGAAGGTTTCTTCTTGGTCTTAACCAAACAGGTCTGAACTTATTTTGAGGATTATGTGGACTGCTGTTCCCCAAAGAGAAAGCATACCTACAAGGCTTTTTGCCATGGTTTTATTTGCAGCACAAATAGAAATGTTGAGGTGACATTACAGTCAGCCAATGAAAACCAGGAGAAAATGACATAATTCCTTTAGCAAATAAAGTGTATGGATAACTCCATGCTTCATTATTGCTCCGTTTCTCAACACTTTGTTCAGATTGTTTTATATCAACATAAATAAAGTTTGATTTGAATAAAGTTTGAAAAGTCAGCATTTAATATAGTTTAGCTTATCTCAAATGTTAGAAAATCAAACAAAGCAAAGGAAAATGTAACCGATAGCAGCAATAAACAAGAAAACAAGCATGTGGGTAGTATACCACATTTAAACAAATCAGCCCTGTAATTCCTTTAATGTTCAACAGGGAATAGGGAGAAGTCCAAACACATATATTCGCATCACCGTTGTACACCAACAAAATCCCCCTCCGAGGAGCTCAGTTGATTCAACACTCATGTACAAATAAAAGACCATATCAGCCAACAGCTGGTGATCTTCAGTGACATTCTGTACTTTCATATCTTTGTTAAACCATTCATTTATATATTTTCTTGAACCATTTCAAGGCTCTGCAGTCTTTAAACTCCACATTAAAATGATTCCACACTTTAATTTCCCAAACTAAAACAGATAAGCTTCTCTTTGTTATATAGGCACACAAAGATTTGAAGCAAAATTTACCCCTTTAATTATAGCCCCCTTCTACACTGACTCATTTCTGATTGTTATCTAGTAGCAAATTATTTTTTTTTGCTTTGAATATTACTCGAATAGATTAGAAAAGCCCCTAGTCTATTCATTTTAGCAATATTAACTGTAGAAATAACAAATTGGTATAATTTTTATATCCAGCCTGATGTATATATTGTAGTGCTCTGTTTTGTAGTATAATTAATGAATTAAAGCCAATTTAATTGCTCATTACAGTTCCTGCAAAGCTGTAAATGTATGTATAGGTGCAGTAATTTAAGTAGTCTAATAATGCAATGATGGGTTCATCTTTCAACACGTGCGGTCTGTGAAATGACCAAACAGAGGTTAAATGGGTGATACTTTCACAGAGAATCAGTAGCAAAAGACATCACCTATTCTGCACCTTTACGTGTCCATCTAGTGAGATGTAAAGCATGAAAACTTCTCTCCATTTTGTGACCCTCCTCTCCTCCATTCCCGGCACACTTGTAATCCAATATCCATTCCAGCATGGAAATGAGGAATAACAAGATTATAGGACAATTTATATGAATCGTCTCATGTTCACTCACTGTTTATGCTCTCTCAGGAGGGAAGGGAGAAGGTGGTCTCCATGGAAACTGCAGCTGGCTAATGCAGCATGATTGCCGTCTGAAGTATGACGTGCTACCTTTTGAGGTGGGTATTAAAGTTGGCATCTGGAGTGTTTAGTCAAAGTTTTCATTGGAAAGAAAATGGAAAGCAGGAGCACGTTAATCACTGGAGTCGTTTTAGTTGCTCATCGTGCTCAGACTGAAGATGTTTGTGCTTCGGCTGAATCCTCCTCTTTTAGTTATGAGCTTGTTTAGAAACAAAATACACTCAAAGCTATATTTACTTGACCTGCTGTCTTTTTCCATTAATAATAACAACAACTCACAGCTTAAATTGCAGTTTAAATGTTTGGTTTTATGATTCTAAAAGTGCTGCGGCAGTGTTGTAAAATTGGATCGGCATTAATATCCCCCCCGCCCCTCTTTCTACCCCCCCCTTGAAGAAATGCATACATCTGTGCTTTTATTGAATAACTCCCTGGTTTTATTGTTTATAAAGCACTTTGTGACTGTGTTTGGGAGAGTGCTACATAAATAAAGTTTGTTATATAATTTAACAGGCAGATACAGCTGAGCCCTCAGGAAAATGTGCTGCTCCCCGTTCTGGACAATATGAGCAGCAGCCTTGAAACTACCTGTCGACATTGATCAGTCACACGGCAGGTTTCTCTACGATGGGACTTGCAGTTATTAGAGCAAGAGGCTGTTAGATGGAGAAGACTGTCATCTGCTGCCTCTGACAGCTCAGGTAAACCCGAAGGAAAACTGCCCCCCAGAGCACATTCAGCCTTCACCATCACTCCAATTTCAAGTGCTGGGGTGATGTATGGACCCTCACTAGAAGGTATGCTAATGTATAGCCATTCAGTGCCACGGCTGTGTGAAGCAGGACATCAACTCATACTGTACATGTTATTTTTCAAGCGTGCTGTAAAGGAGGATTTTACTGCATTGGGATAACATCTGATGGGGTTGCTAAATCAATATCCAGCTTCTTCAAAAAGGCCTTTTCTCCATGTAGAATAAATAGGTCTTTATGAGAATGATCTTTCTTGTGTTTACGATTATACTTATGATCCTGCTACTTCCATTTTATACCACTTAAGAAGGTTTTTCTAAATGGCAAAGCTTTTAGCTGCAAAGAGCACAAAGTACAGTCAGTAACAGCAATATTGCATTTCCATTTTTCATACTGACATATCACCTTTTCACCAGACACGTGTGTTAGTTTCCAGATTGCAATCAGCTCACCCCTCTGTTGTGAAGGTATAACTTTACAGTGTGCATCAGTTACACAGCATAATAGCTTAAGGGTAAGCAAAGAGTTCAGGGAGGTAATAAAATTGTTTTGAGACTGTCAAGCAGTGAAAATATTTCATGGAGGTTATAGATTACAAAATGCACTTTATATATAATTACATCCTTTCACTGTAGTTGACGTAACACTTCTTCAAGTCATTTTGTGTGACTGTACTGATGTTAGTTATTGTAGTGACTATTATGAACTGCAATGCAGCTAAATTTACTATTTCTTTTCATCTATTTATATTTTAAAATCCTTTAAATTGCAGACGCTGCCTTGATAGAGCATGTTTTTGTAATGTATCTGTTATGGAGATACCAAGGTTCTAGTGTTTAGCAAAGACCGTAGGCGCATTTAAACCTAATCCTAACCAAACAATTTACAATATTTTCATGTATTTTGCACATAAACTATTAATCTCAGTCAGCACCAGAATTTTTTCCTATAAAATGTATGATCAGGCTTTGGGTGAAATATAAGACAAAACAAAAAATTCAGTGTGTTTGTGCTGATGGAGAGAGACTGTTTGTGTGTTTGCTTGTTTCCATGACATCAATTCCAGCTTTTCAAGTAGTTTATTACACTTTAAGCTTTCTTTCACAACTACTTAACATTTGAGGAAATTGTTGATGGGACAAGAATTGTCAACAAACAGAAATAAAATAAAGTGGAGAATGGGAAACAGATTCATATTTTATGTCTGACAGGAATGAAGGTAACATCACATCTGTCAGTCTCCTAGTTCATGTTTCGGAAAAAAATAATGAGCAGAAAAGTGTCTAATGTAGATCTGATAGCAAATTAAAGCCTACTTAAAGTTTTGAATGTAAAACTTGGTAAATGGAAGAAGCTAATGATAAAATCAATTTATTACTTAAAAATGATGGTTTCAAGTTAATATTTGTGGGATATACTTGGAAGATATCTAAATATTTTAATCATCATCTTCCTATATTGAAAATACTGCAATGTCAACATTATTACTCAAGAAGCAGAGATTAAAGGTAAACTACCATTTTGTCACTCTTAGTATAAACTAAGAAAGTACAACTCTGTGTGCTTTCATTGTGCTTTAAATGGTTTGAAATGTTAAACTTTGCATCTTTATGTGAAATCTCCTAAATTTGCCAGTGGTACAGTTGCAGATATTTTGACACTTATTTTCAAATTATGTTAATGCATAAAACATCACTGGTGGTCTTACGTTTCTTTCTTAAAATATAATAGGCTCCAATACTGTTGTATATAAAGGTACATTCATTTTTTGACTTAAGAAAAAGGGAAGTGATTTTATGAGTTAATAAAACAAAGTCTATTACATTTGTGAATAATAATTATAATTCCTAAGTATTAATGGCACCAAATCTTAATAATATACATTTAAATAGAGAAAAGCTGTCACCCAGATTAAAAAAGAAAGAACTTATACCAAGACCTTAACCTGTCATCACAATTTTTTTTAAATATAAAATATTTCACATAATAGCATGGTATTTTATTGTAAAACATAAAATGTACCATATTATGATACATTTTCTTGTAACATGAAACACAAAGTACTGTGTGCCAATGTGACCCAGAAAGATTAGAGTAAAATACATTTGACGGAAATTATCTCAACAAAGTAGAAACATATCAAGGAGTAACTCTGATTTATTGTTGTACACATATAAATGTGGGACAGTCATGAACAACACGGGACGTCACATCTCAGTGCACAGTGAGATAGATGGTGGTTGTGTGTGTGTACCAGTGGTTACCACCATGGCCTGGCTGTCTTCTGAAAACTGAAACTAAAATTATGTAACTCTTTGCACCACTGGGACCGGGGAGAATTAAGTTGTTGACATGAAGATGTGCTGTTGTCTGTTTTAAAGGTGCAACGTCTATGGCCAGAACAAGTTGACACACAATCATCCAACCTTCACCACCGTACCAGTGTCCCCTTGTCTCAGACTAGTGTGAAGTACAACTTAATCCCATTTGTTAAATAAGACCTTTCTCTGACCTACTCCATACACAGTTTTCTCATTCAAAGAAAAATCCAGTTTAACATGAAATAACATAAAAAGCTCTCAGTATTATGTGTGTGAGAGCTGTGCACTTCTGTAAAATAACGCTGTGGATCGTATGTTTTTGATATTTAAACACGTCCTTATGTCACTGCTTTACAACTCTAACCGTTCTTTGCAGTACAATCTTTTAGGACTGTGTTATTTGGTGTTTTAACTGAGAGGATTAAGTGCCTGTGCATTTCTTTTTCCGTTAGTATTTCGAAGTTATTCAAAAGTATTTAAAATATTCTTTAATGACTTTATAAAAAGTAACTCCCTGCAGTTTCTCTCTGTTCACTTTTATGCTTTGTCAGTTTTTCTGTAAGCCTCTTTTTAGGCTACCCATCTAGCCGCTGTCTTCAAAGGCCCCCTCCTTCTCCTTTAGACCCTCACAGCAGGTAATCTCTCTGGGGCTGCCAGCACCAATGTCTTTCACACCAACACCCCATCAGACAACATTAGCAAGCAGCTCGGGGCGTGTTCCATCATTTTTCAGGTCCTTCCACCGTGGTTCTGTTCCACCAGCAGGCGGGTACCAGTTTGGGAATGCATTTAATCAGCTGTAGAGATTACAGAAGATTGACAGCTGCTATACACAAACCTCTATGGTGTTATTTGAATTGCCTGTTACCCCACACTCTATCCTGCAGCCCCTGACCAGGATGGGGCAAAGACCGCCAGCAGGTTGCAGTCAAACACTGTGTCTTATGATTGACAGCACTGTTGTGTCACATCTCTTTGAACAAAGGTCACAGAGTACATTCTCACATGGACAGAACATTGTAAACATGTTTTTACCTTCAAAAAGGGATTTTGTTTACGACTCCAAATGTTCCTTTTCAGCAAATATGTTTTCCTTTACTCTTACGATGACATAATCAACTTCACATGATTTTCTGCACATAATGTGTGATTAGATACTGTTTTCACCTCTTTGGCTTTGAGATTATGTGTCTCTGGCACCCTGCAGACCAGCTTTACATATTTCCCAGCATGGAGCCAAATAACATTCTGAAAAAGACATCTGTATGTGTTAGTTTTCAGCCACAGTGATTCTTAAAATATTCACAGTCATATTGAGTAAACCTTGTGCTCCGTGGTAGCCAATGAAGTGTTTATGGAATTTGTTTTCCCCAGCAGCTGCTCCTCTGAACTTGGAGCTTTTTACACACTATTGAGCCCTGTTGCATGAGTCACCTTGACTTTTTTTTTCCCCCAAATGAATAGTTTTATTCATTTAAACCTTGATTAAACATAAATCAACATTTTAAACCCTAATATTTTGGTTTACTTTATGTTCACTGGGCTACTGTTCAAGGTATAGTGCGGGGGGGGGGGGGTATTATCGCCCACTAGACTTACATTTTAAGTACCAAATGCTTGTTGATTGATAGCTGAGCAGATTTTGCACAACATTGCTTGTGCAAAATTTGAGTTAAATGAAAGTATCTTTTTGTATTCTTTTGCTGTGTTGAACATTGACTTCATACATTAAGCAAATGCAGTTGTATTGGACATGAATCTGTCATTGCAATTTGAAAGTATCACCTTTAGCTGCACTGACATGGGAACACATTTCAGAGGTGCATGCTAAGTAAAGCCATGTGACATAAAAAAGACTTATTGTTACTTCAGTATTGCATCTGTAGAGGTACTGTGGCTTACAATGGGCTGTAAATGATTTTGCTGGACTTATGTGGTTTGTCCAGGAAATACTTTCATCAACTATCAGATTCTTTTGTTGTTTCCATCTTCAGATAGGATAACCCCTCCTTCCACTATTTTTTTTCTTCTGCTTTTTTTTATAATGCAGAAACAGTTCAGTTGTTCAAGACAGTAGTAACCAAAAACATTTTACTTTTCCAAACATACCAGAAATCTAATCAAGTGATCTGGTGGCATTCTGTTGAAGTAATTATACATTGGCCAGCTACAGTGTGACTAAATTGTAATAATACTTGGACATGATATTCTTCTACCTCCCTTATTCAACAATAAATAACTCATTGAGATTAGAAATCTGTTTTGACTTGGACAATTATAATAAAGTATGTAATCTGTTTTGAATGGTTAAAATGAGTCATGGAAATAGAAATATTAGGTCTAATTTTATTTCAAATTTTAAGATTAATAATAGCACTCAATATAATTATTATTAATAATAAAAGGGCTTCTGAACAGTCTGGGGTCTAACACACTAGGAGAAAATGTGTCATATGTAAATCAGATTTAAGGAAGTTATAAACTCATTATTACAAGAAAAGTGGTCATTGAATGTAAATAGAAAAATACAATTTGTGAAAGCCATGAGACAATATTTTTTTTTATCAACAATTGTTCATTAAGGGAAATTTCTGCATCATCCACTAAATCAGAAGTGTGAGGCAGGTTGTGGTGGTAGAAGAAAAATGTGGAAGCTCAGCTGTTTAACTTTGACTTGTCTTCATTTAGTCACTCATAAAAAGCCATGATGCAGCCATACACCAGCAGACAAATCAATATGCAATCACTGCTCAATCCCAACAAAAATGCTCTCTTGCCTGAAGCTTCTCCTCCAGCTTTATACTGGAGGCCCCCTCCTACAAGACAAACCAACATTAATAGACATTCACTTTACAATTAATGCAACAAGCTGACACAAAATTCACGGTGTAAATCAACCTGCCAATAAAATTTAGCCAAGGCTATAAAACATCCAACATGACTAAATATATACATATAAAAAAAAAAGATCCTTCAGAAATTATTAATTACATTAACATGAACAAGAAACACCCCTCCAAAGTATCCACTAATGGTACATACCATTTCACCTGCTCTATAAAGGTATTTGGACACAACATTCTGGTTCACCTACTCACGAGAAGACATGGTGTACATCATGACAAGAAGTTTCACTTTACCATTCTTGCATTAATTCTGGTGATTTAATGAGTTTTTAATTCACTTCATGAATTGTAAAAAATACTAAATAACAAAGGTGGTGAAAAAAAAAAAAACTAAAATGCATACAAATGCTAATTTATAGTAAGTAGCCTGGCTAAGGAAAACCAACAGACTGCATTGAGTCTTCCATCCAATCCCCCATCCTGAGCATACATGAGGTGGCAGTGGAAAGTTGGAAAAAAAACCCCCAAAAAGATGTTTAAAAAATACTCTGGGTAAGTTGTTTATCAAGTTTAATTTCCAAGTCTAAGTAACACGACCACAGAAAAAATATCTTATTCCGTCTGTCGAACTTGTTGCCATGCAACTGGATAATTTAGCTTGATGCCAGTGGAAGCATTTGTATGTATTCATTGTGTCAGCATTTCTCAGGTTGCATTTTGGGTTTCTCATACCTTAAAATCTATTTTAGCTGATTTTAATCTGGAAGATCATAGCACAGTATGTTGTCACAGCATTTCTTTTCAAATTTTGTCATCCAGGACACTCAATGTATCCCTTTATGTGTTCGTAGTGAGAGCAAGGTTTTATTACAAAGCATGCAATGTTTGATGAAACTTTTCCAATAAGTAAAGTCTTGAAAGGCTGTATGTTACCTATAGGTCTAGGAAAACTTTGAAATATAACAAAGAAACAATTCTGAAAACTTTAAATATGTGTATTTCCATAAAGAAAGAAAAATGATCGAGGCCTGATTAAATCAGAAGCTACAATGAACCGTAAGTGCAAATTTAAAGTTATTTGTATGAATGAACACTACTTTGTCTGAGATTAAAAATTACTTGCAATAATTGGAGAATACTTTTTGGTTTACAATAATTATTTATTTGTTTAATTCACAATTGAACATTATTTATTTGACAAAGAAATAATGATCTGCACAAACTCCTACTGTGTGCTTTAACACCTGCAGGGAGGAAGAAAATGGCCAGTAATCAAGATGAAAACATTCCAGATGAATGTTTTTTATGCTAAGGTATGATTTGACTAATTGTGATGTTTAAAAAAAATTACATTTTCAAACTGATCATGTTTTGTATGCAACAACAAGAGGTTGTCAAGAGGTGAAATCACTCATGAGTGGCATAAACTTCTAAATGATTTAAGCCCACTAAACTTCTTGTGGTTCCAGGAAAATGACCTTAGATAAGTCAAATAAACTCTCCACAGAGAGCCTTCTAGTCAGATGAACAAGCCAAAGTGTGAAAGAGCACCTTGTCTAAATCATTCAGCTTCATGAATGTACATTTTATATCCTCAGCCAGGTGAGTGTACAATCTGCCGACTCTTCGTGGGGTGTTTTCTTTGGCCCTGCAGGTGCTCAAGAGTGACACACTCAAAGAAATCAAACAACTCTTGTTGGTTACCGCCACCCTCTTACCTTGTTATCTCACCCCCAAAAGACGATAGAAAACGTCTCCCATGATCCTTGGAATTTTTATGGGTCATTTATCTTCTTTCATGACAGATGGAAAAAATAAAACACAACATTGTTTAGTTTAATCATTTCTGTTTGCTTTCTGATTCTTGGCACCATGTTGGATAAAAGGTGTCAGTCATTTTTAATTTGGACAAGCTTGATTAGACCTGCTGCATTTAATGTGTGCTGTACTTGACCTGTCATGTCACTTTAGATGAAGATTGATGGCAACGTATTACACAGTTCACTGACTTTACACTGATAACTTCATCATTATCCATATTAGAGATGCTCTTATATGACATTTTCTTTTCAGTTTGCAAACAATGAGAAAACAACTAACATGAATTTTCTGTCACATAGGACTGCCTTGAAGCCTTGGAGCAAAAATGAGCTGTTGTTCACCCATTTTCCCCCTGTTATTCCCCCTTTTCTTTTTATTTTCTAGGATTTGGTCTTATAAATATGCAGAAACTCTCAACATACTGGGGTAGTAGCCACCCAACCATTGTTACATATCTGTAAACAGTTTTCGCAACAGGTAAGACTGTCAATGAACCAATTATAGCAGACATGCTTTCCCCCTTTTGTTGCCAGGTAACAATGTTTAGAGTCTCTGTGAAATGTCTGGAACATGTTTTGGTCTAAATATGATGGATATGATACAGTTCTTTTTAATGCGTGAAGGGAGCAAGTCAATACACACCTTCCAGATCTTTTCTGGTTCTAAATAAATCTGCTGGATTCATTTAGAACCTGTTGTGAAGCTCTGCGCTACCACATGTAAATAAATTAGGGTATAAATTACATCCAATAACCCTTGAAGTACATTTTGTGTAAAAGAACATAAAGTAGAAGCCTGAGAGCTAACATGAACAGTTTGATCACAGATAATTGCTCTCTTATTTAGACATCAGCTCATTGTTGAACTGGTCTAATTTGTTAATGCAATCTACTGAAGACAGGAAACTTAAGGCAGTTACACAATGCAGGATTATCAGACCGAATTTTGTCTCCCTTTTACAATCAAAGCCAGGAAACACCCAATAGTCGGATTTAATGTTCCTGTGATTTTGTCTGGTCTGATTCGACTGGAAAGTCTCAGAAGAAGAGATCATAAATAATGAACATGTTTCAGAGTTGTGACTAGACTAGTGTGTATGTGTGTGTGTGTGGCGTGAGGGGGGTATGGGGGGTGGGGGTGGGAGTTCCAAGAAAAGCTGAGCATGCACAGAGTGTAATTAAATAATCACTGGTACTTTGTAATGATTTGGTAACATTGCAACTATTTCTGACATGATTGCAGTGGTGTGAGCATCTAGCACACACCCCTGCTCTCCAAGATATCTGGAATACTTGTGAGAATTTTTACTCACCTCCAACTCGTTGCCATGACTTTGTCCATAATCAGTTTCTATTTTTGTCCTTTTATTTGTCTGAATGGAAGAGGCCAAAAACAGCCATCATCTCTTCCTCCTGTTTGTATGTCATATTTGTTTAGACTGAAGTCACGTTTGACTACGTCAGATTTGAAATATTGAGTGTAAAGAACCTGCTACTCTGCTGAAGAATCGATTAGTGTAGGTTGTGTCCCATAGTCCGCACCGCACACAAGGACATACATCTTATGTAATCTGTCTTTTGTTATCATTATGTGTATGGTTTCTAAATTTGTGAACATTTGTAGAGTCTTATTATATGTGGCAGCCTTCCGGTAATGTAGTGGTCAGACTGCTGTTCATTTAATGAAACTGTTGTTATTGTCTACACACATAAATGAGAAGGGAACTATCGACTGACATTTGCTGTAAAGCATTTTACTGCCTCCAGTTGTCTTAGTGGTAGATCATCGTACATGTAAGAAAAACAAAAATCACTTCACACTGCACTGAAAAAAATTATCCAGAAATAATAAAATCAGCAGTTTTGTAGGCAAAAGTCAAGAAATGCTTCAAGCTGTGAGATGGAAGTTGACATTAAGTTCATTAACCCTTGAAGACTCCTGACGGGATCACCATTGTTCCAAATGTTGTGCACACCGGACACCCCCTTAGGGGTGCCATTATGCTGATCATCTAGAAGAACTTTATGACCATCAGTCGTAGGGTTTAATGGCTGCTTTTCAGTTAATATGTTTGATGTGTTTAGAGATGTTTCTAATGACAGAAAAATAGGAGAAGAACAGTAGCCTGACTGGGAATTCAGCTGTTTTAGTATACGCACGTTTTTTTATTGTTTTTATGAAAAGGTGCGAAAAGAGAGAACTTTGGAGAGAACATGTGAGGTGTGTCGCCCATTTTTATCTAGCTGAGCTGAGCACCTTAGACCATTTTAATTCCCAACTGTGTTATATTTTTGGATAAACTTTCTTCTAAAGTCATATAAAGAGTGACTCTGTACTTTCACTTCCATCTTGTCACCCCAGGCCAAGTAAATGCTTGACACCTTAAAAAAAATGTGCAGATCAAGTAGTGACAGCATCTGCTAAATCAGCTGATGCTATCAGTTTTCATCGTGTCAAAGTCAGTTCCCAGATCAACAAGTTGCAAAGACATTTTGTGGAAAAAAAGCTAAAACAACATAAATGGTTAGTGGTGTAGGGGTCCCTCGCAAAGTGGGTATACTCTTAATTTTTTCCATTTAAAAATATATATATATATTTGAAAAAAATAGCCCAGAAAAACACTGTTTCAGAGACTATTCTGTTTAGTTTACCCCAAAAATCCAACAGAATATTGGCTCATTGTCACATAATTTCTGCTCTTCTGTGTCAGGAAGGAAGAATTATGAAATGACTAAACCAATACTGGCACACAGACTAGTGAGAGGCATATACATAAATACATATGTCTTTATTATGTCTATTTTTTAGGCTAAGGTTAATGCAACTTATGGCTAACTGCACCAGCGTGGTATAGGGAACCTTAGTTGAGCTGTTTTTAATTTGTAAAAGCAGTGTCACAGGAGGTTTGGAAGTGTTTTTTTTCTTTTGTTATTAAGCAGACAGACCCTTTCAAAGGCAATGTTTTATATATAATCTGGTTTACATGCTTTAATTTTGGTCTCAAGCACAGTAAGGACTTAATGATTAATGCCTGACAGACAAGGCAGCTCCCAGTCATAATATTCTCTTATACTGTGAAAAGAAATTCATAAATGCCATTATCTGTCACCGTTGTCTGACCAGGAGTTGGAAAGGATACTGCTGTTCTGAATAAAAGGAAAATTAAAATTATATATTAAAGTGACTATAAACACAGTGATTTGTTGACTACGTTTCTAAAACAATAGCATGAACAATAAACAACAGTTTTATCTGTGGTTGTATTCAGATGCTTTCCTTGAAGGAATACTAGTTTAAAATAGTTGCTTAGTAAAGAAATGGGAGTTTTGTACTCGAGCATAAAGTCCTCAGATTATGCAAAGACATATCTATGTTTAGTGATATTCAGAATTCAAAACTCAGGTTTCTTGTTTGTTTTGAGCAAATAATTAAAGACATTAATTTAAATACTTGTGGTTTATTCAAAACTAACCACTAGTATGACAAATTTATGTCAAATATGTAAAAGATGGACCTTGATTTAGTATGATGCTACCTAAATGAATAGAAATACAAATAACAAACAAAAAAATGCAAATGTAACTAAAACGTTGCATTGTTTAGTATTAAACGTGTTAAGAAAAATATAAAGCCTTATACTGGTGTATTATTTGGAAAAACAAATTGTCTGATTTATGCTTGCCAAGCTTTTCTGCTGCCGTAAACACTGTCACATAAAGCATATCTCCCATGGAAACTGGACACCACAGACCCCTGTGCACATGACCTTAGTATCTAAAGTTACTATCATAAATATTTCATTGAGAAAACTGCTTAGAACCATAAATACATCATGTGAAGTGAGGTGACTGGTGCTCTGCCAGACCTCCTGTAACAGGACAACGTGATATGCATCACCTCATAAAAGGCACCAATTAACAGGTCCCTCATATATCAGTTCCCTTTCACTTACAAAGTCATTGCCTTCCTTCCTGCATTCATTATCATCACATACAGTAAGTGCACACAAGGGCTCACTTCATAGTAGTTGTGGGTAAGGGGAAGTACTGTTTCTTTTATCAGTAAGGGTTTCCTTCTGTGTTCACCAGGGGTTCGAGGGGCAGAGAAAGGGGCTTTAACTTTCACATGTCACTGTGTGACATCTCCATTGTGCCAGGAAATAACATTCATGCAGAGCAGAGTAGACAGCGCTCTAAAAAATATGAATTTTGACAGTGAGACATATATCAAAGCAGCTACTGCATATCACAAAGTCCAACTCTCTGGGTTCACTGGTTAGAAACAATGAGACAGTTAGTAATGGAATTCTCTGAAAGAGCTTGGTATTTTCTTTGATTTAAGGGGTCACTCAGGATTTGTGTCAAAGGTTCCCGAGACCATAATGCCTCTGAGAATTATGTGGCTGCTCAGCATGGCTGTAAATGAAATAAGAAATTGTACAAATTAATGTATAAATGTTTTACTCAGAATAGTTACAATTACACAAAAGCTGAAGGATTTAAATAGTTATTTTCATTTGAAGTGGAAAGTACCTTTATACTCCTCATGGTCTCTCATTTTAACCTCCTTTCAGAATGAAGAATAAATTACATGTCGACTTTTCAAAATGTCAAAATCCAAGGCACACATGATTAAAAACATGTAAAATAAAATAGATATTTTTTAAATGATTTTTTTTGTTGTTTTTATGTACTTTGCATTTTGATCCCATAGCAGCTCACTGGTTGGACCAACAGTTTATTTTGTATCCCAGTCATTGTTGTGCAAGGCAATGCTTGTCATGAATTAGTTCAAATTTCAAATCATTCAGTTTCAAATGGAAAGTTGACTCTTTTTTATTATTTTCTTTAGTAGGGAACGTTCGATAGGGACAGTTACGTACCGCGTTCATAAGGAAGAGTAACTACCTTGCACTATAGAGACATTATGACTAATGATGGACTTACGGAGAAACCAGAGCTTGAAGACATTACTCTGTTGTTAAATCTCCTGTTTGGAAGTACTTCAGCTTCCCAATGACATATAGAAATGGACAAATTAAAGTGAATAAGATGAAAGCAGTCTGCTGACCTTGTGTCAAGCTGTGTTCGAGATCTAAGCCCCCCCATAGACCTGCTCCATTTGTATTCAAACGCTGAAAACTCAATTGGAATGAATTGTTCTTGACTCTGAAATCAACACAGAAAGGCCTTTTTTTCCTACAGTGTTTTCAACTATTTCTTTTTCTAAAGAGCCATTCTTTAACAGTAAATGAAATATGTAAAATGTTTGATGTGTTTTCACTTAGATTACAGTTTTTTTCTGAAAATGTGGGCACATTCAAACCATTTTTTAATTAACCAAACATGTCATAGCCATGCAACTAATCACATGTCACTTCATCTTTTACAGCATACATGCAATTAAAATGTGAAGCTTTTTCTTTTTTTTTTTTTTTTTAATTGGAGAATTTACTGCAAGCTGTTTTCATTAAACATGTTCATGTTTACACACTTTGGGCTGGCAACCTGTCCAGGCTGTATGCCAGATGATTGCTGTGGTAGACTCCAGCTTTCCCATAACCTTATATTGGACTGAGTGGTTAAGGATTTGGATGAATGAATGAATGAATGAATGAATTAATTAATTAATGCCCAACCAAGGTATGTATTAAACTGTGATTTTGACGTACCATTACAACCCTTATAAATACATATAACTAACATGCATTTGGATGGTGGGAGGAAACCAGAAACAGAAAAAGGCCTTGTTTGAACAGAAAAAGGCCTTGTTTGAACACTTCCATTGTGTAGACTTCCAATCCAAGCACAGTTGTGAATATATGGTAGCAGCCAGTGACCAAAATTCTTCCAATCAGAAACATGTTTTCATCTGAGAGTGGATCCAATAGCATCAGGTATTGAAATGATTGCACTTTAAGCATGTGTATATACTGTCTTATTGTATTAGTCTTTTAAGGTGTTAATTATCCCAAACAGTGTTCTTGTTCCTATCAAGCAAAAATATTGTTGTAATTCAGAGGGGTTTCCTCTTCACACACAGAGTTGTTTTGTCCAGACACCGTAGTAAAAATGGAGGGATAAATCTGGAAGCTGCCATATATGTAAATGTGAGAATAAAATGTAACAGTTAATTTATATTTGATAGATATATTAATGATTTGTTGAACTGTTTTATTTTTTACCTTTGGTTTGTTACGTGGTGCATCTTTAAATGTAGCACAGCCGTCAAAAAAGGACCAGCAGCTTATCACTCTGTAAATGAGTATAATATGGTCACTTTACCTCCTTGACTTTCTCTGATTCCAGTGTATTTCCAACGAGAAAAGAAAATCTTCTCTCATTCAGGTAACCTGTATAACGTGTTTTAACATGTATTTTTGCACTCACTTATTTATGTATTTTATTTATTGTTGTTGTTGTTTGTGTGGATGTGTTTTCCAGGACAAAGACCATTGTGCTGATGATGTGAGTTGTTCCACATCTGCCAAATTAGTTTTCATGGTTGATAAAATATACTTTATGAATTGTTCAGCTTGTCTGTCAATTTTTATTCTTCATTATCAGCTCATCAAAATTCAATCTAGTGTTATATAAGTCAAAGTTTGAAAGTGTATGATGTGAGAAAAACTCTAAATACTGAAAATGGCTTTGCTTCTAGAGCCCTTCAATAGGCTCCAGAGTGAAACATCTTTATTGTTTAATAAGGCTACAAGAGATGCTTTGAATCAATAAAAAATAC
>NC_136610.1:13952416-13959139 GCF_933228915.1 Telmatherina bonti | reverse complement strand
ATATACATATATACACATACATACATATATACATATATACACATACATACATATACATATATACATACATATACATATATACATACATATACATATATACATACATATACATATATACATACATATACATATATATATATATATATATATATATATATATGCAACAGGCTTCAAAAAAGTGCCAAAATATTAAAAGATTTAAAAGATTAAAAGATTTAAAAGCTTAATAATAAGTTCTCTGTTAAGCTGTCTGCTATGTGCAGACATGATACTATTTGATCCCATGAGTCGATGAGTTATTTACGTTTTACATTTGAATGATTCAAAGATAGTTAGATCGGATGAACTGAGACCCACTAAATTCTCCCAAAATTTTATTTACAATAGTTTTGCTTCACTAAAATCTTTTTGAGCAGAAACCATTTATTGAAAGGTCAAACCACCCAATTAAATGATACAAATGATAGCTTCATGAATTTGTACATTTTGTTTGCAAAAATGTGTGGTCCCTGCAAGAGTCCGGCTCAAAAGCTCCACAGACCACAGTGGTGTGTGTATGAGAGATCATGTATTTTTGAAAGGGTGTGCTTGCATGCCATGGTTGAGTATTACAGGAATAGATGTCACACGTTTTTTTTTTTTTGTTTTTTTTTTACCTTTTAGGGAATTTGTGCATATTTTAGGGTCAAAATAATATGGCGGCCAGGTGAAGGGGCTGAGATGAGGAAAGGGAAGCAGCAGCTGTGTTGCTGCTGGTTGTGGGTCCTATGTGGAGGGTGAGGACTTGGGAGGCGTGGGACTAACACCCGTGCAGCTGCCCTGGGGCCGGAATAAAGTCCTTGAATCTGTCAAAACAACTGGGAAAGACTGATCTGCACACCTCCAGGAAAATTAAAATGATCCACATCAATAAAAGAACTCTTATATTCATATGAGAAAGTGGGTAGAGTTTGTGTGCATGTGTAGGGAAAGGTTGTCCACCCGAAAAAAAAGGTGAAGAAAAGCACAGGAAATTAGACTGAGGCCATGTTGAAATGTCGACTCATTGGAGCCCAAAATAAAAACGAAGTAAAGCTGCTGCCATAAAATACATGTATGTTTACTTTACAAAGAGGCGTTTCCTGTGAGCTGTCTGCAGTTTGCAGTTTAATTCTACGGGGCCTTGCGTTTGGTGTAAACTCGCCAGGTCTGGTTTCCATAATCCAGACCTGATCCTGTGGGCTCCCTGCTCGAGCTGTTGCCTCAGACAAATCAGCAGAAAATACCAAATGACTGACATTTTTCCTACAATGACTGAGCATTTAGTGCTACTGTTGCTCTCATTACTGCATGGCACTCATAATCCTGCAGTAGATAGTGTGAGTCCTTGAGTTGAAGGGCTGAGGATAGATGACAGAGAAAGGGCCTTTGTTTTTTACCTCACAAGAACGGACCAAACAATCATATATTAAATAGGATGAGAGTTTGGGAAATTCACAGGTAAAGTACTGCCACTTCTCAGCTGTATATTCTTCTTTGGGATATGATTTGTGTTCTACCCTGAGTATTTTGTATATCAATGTGACTAAATTTTCTGCTGAGGTTTATTTTATTGTTATTGTTTGATTTAAAAAAGAATAAATAATTGTGAGCCTTTATTTTGTAACATGGGAAAACAAGAAGTTAAATGCAGAGAAACTTTATTTTGACATCTGTTGGGAACCAGGAAGCAGAAGGTTCTAAGCTGTAAATAGGAAAGATGATGGTTACTCTTGTGTGTTTACTCCAATGAAACTAAAGCCATCCTTTTTGTTAATCCTTGAGAAAGAAATACACTATTCACAAAAAGTTAGGGATATTCAGCTTTTGGGTGAAATTTCACAACAAGCCTACAATGCATTCAAACCTGTACAGGTGAACTTAATGTGATCTTCTCTAAGCTTTTAAATGCACATGTCCAACTGTTAAATGTTTCAATAAATTTTGCACAAGTTGCTGTTCTCTAACAAGGAGCTTAATGGCAAAAATCACGGCAGGTGTGTGATCCTTGAATTGACCAATAAATGTCCTGGTTCAATTAGAGCTGGTGTTTAAACAGTTGTCCTCATCATGCTGTTCACATTTTGACATCATGAGACCAAGACGACACCTAACAATGGAACAACAGTCCCTTGCCATTGCGATGCTTCAAACAGGACGTTCTCAGACAGAAGTGGCCACTGAGCTTGGAGTGTCACAGAGTGTCATCAGCAGGTTGCAACAGAGATATCGAGAGACTGGAAGAGTCACAAAAAGGCCTAGAAGTGGACGTCCTTTGGCCACATCCCGTGCTGATGACCGCTACATTGTGAACACTGCCCTGAGAAACCGGATGATGAATGCCACTCAACTCCAGGCACGTTTAAGAGAGGTGAGAGGCACCAAGTGTCACGTCAGACCATTTGAAACCGTTTACATCAGCGTGGTCTGCGTGCTAGACGACCTGCACGGGTACCTGACCACACCACCAGGCACAGGCATCATCGTCTTGCATGGGCCAGGGAGCATTTACGCTGGACGAGGAACCAGTGGGCCTCAGTGCTGTTCTCTGATGAAAGTCGATTCACACTGAGCAGAAATGATGGCCGGCAACGATGTTGGAGACGTCAGGGAGAGCGCTATGCATCAGCCACTGTTGTCACCAGGCGAGCTTTTGGTGGTGGCGGTGTTACAGTGTGGGCAGGGGTGTCCACTTGGTACAGAACTGCCCTACACTTTGTGAATGGTACAGTGACAAGCCCATACTATCTGAATAACATCATTAATCCAGTGATTGTGCCCCTACATGAACAGCACAGGCCTAATTTCATCTTCATGGACGACAATGCTCCTGCTCATCGAGGCCGCATCATCAGGGAACGGCTGTTGGAGACTGGTGTACCTCAAATGGAATGGCCTGCACTCTCTCCAGACCTGAATCCCATTGACAACCTGTGGGATCAGCTGAGCCGTCGTGTAGAGGCTCGAAACCCTGCACCCCAGAACCTCAATGACCTGAGGGCTGCCCTTCAAGAAGAGTGGGATGCCATGCCTCAGCAGGCAATAAGTTGCCTTGTGAACAGCATGAGACGTCGTTGTCAAGCTGTAATTGATGCTCAAGGGCACATGACGAGATATTGAGACGTTCAAATTTTTTGTTGTGGTGTAACTACCATTGTTGTTACCTTTTGTGTTGAATGAATTTTTTGAGATGAGGAAATCAGTCGTGCATCCTTCTACTTAAATGTCTTACTTTTATGATATTATATCACTGTAGCATGAACATATTGCATTTTCCATAAATTTCACCTGAAAGCCAAATATCCATAACTTTTTGTGAGTAGTGTAGCTGTAAGTACTAGATGTTTATATACATCACAATTGATTAAAAAAAAAAAAAAATGTTCATAATGTGCTAAATTTGTACAATAGTATAAATAAGTGTGTGTAATTTAAAAAAAATTACTGCTTGCTTCACTGCTACGAGTATGTTCTTCATCATGTTATCTTATTAAAATAGGCATTTTCTTTTAGTTTCACCCCAATTCAGTGCTACCACAGTAATGGACTTAGTGTGTGTATAAAGAGAATAAAGGAGCAAGTATGGTTGCTATCCTGGCTCATTAAAATGAGTTTTGCTGGTTGTTTATCTATGTCCACACTTTGGAAGCTTAACACACAATGCAAATGGTACAATTTGAATAAATGTGTCAACACGACTATCAATTCTCTTCCATGTTAAGAATGAGTATGCAGATATTCCATGGACACAGGTTATGAGAATTTTGTTTAGTTATTTCCTGTCTCCTTTAGATTAAATAAATCAGGTAACCCTAGAATGTTTAAAAGACTGAACTGAAGCTGAAATTCGTATTTTTAAAAAAAATGATGTTCCATTAAATTATATTTTAAAAAAAAGAAAAAAAAATAGACCCTTTTCTTCGAAACCCTAAATTGTGATCTAGAGTAGCCATTAAGGGTGCATTCCCATCAGGTCCGATTGGGGACTCGGCTCAGTTGTAGGGGTGTGTATCCAATGCGGGCTGAGATCATGTTCACACTGCACTTTGGTCAAAAGAGAAAAACCTTTACAGTAATATATCACCATCCTCACCAAAGGTGGCGCTGCGCATGTATTTAGCAAAAGAGGACAAGACCCGCGCGAAGAAGAAAACTCAGTTGCAAGCTAAACATGGAGCAGGAAACCATCGCTGTTTTGTTTTTTTTTAATTTTGTCTTATTAAAGTATACTGCAGAAATACACCACAACTGACCGCAGTATAAACAACAGACGAAGTAGAGGACTCTTAACACAATTGCTGTATAATTGCCCACAATGCAATGCTACGTTAAATGCAGGAAGTGACTTTTTTTTGTAGTCCGCTTCCTGTATTTGGTCCACTAGAAACGGGCCGAGACCTGCGTTTGTAAGTGGTCTGAGTTCGCTTCTTTGGTCTGAAAACAGAATTCGTTTGGCACATTCACATTTCCCCAAACGAAGCGGACTTTCTGAGCAAACAGACTCGGATTCAAATCAAAAAGGCTGACGTGAAAGTCTACTTATGTGAAATTTAAATGTTGGTCTGCAGCAAGTTCACAACAGAAAAACTGAATATTCCCCATAATAAATAAACTATAAAGACAATCAAATGAATATGGCACAATTAAAACAAAAATAAAACCACAATATCAATAAAGGCAGATAACCAAATTTCACAGACCAGGTGAGAAGAGGATTTATCAGCGTAGTAACAAAAGGCCTCAGAGGTGACCCTGAAGGAGATGTAAAAGTCAAAAGCAGATTGGAGTATCGCTCCATCGGAGGAACTTTAGCTGTATGCACCATAAAACTACATTCTAAGATATATTAAAGCTTCCACACAACAATTTATGTAAAAACTTCCAGTTACCAAACCAGTTGTTTAAGCAAAAAGCAAGATAGAACATTGTATGTTTTATGTTGCTTATTGTGCAAATCCAAATCTTTTATCACTTCAGAACTTCATCGTCATAGCATCAAGCTTGAGGAAGGGCACATCTTGCTATGGAAATGTTTTACATATTCAGCCCCTTGCAAACAGACAGAGTTGAATGGTGAATGTTGCTAAATGCATTCACACTGTTGAGGAAGTCAGTTCCAGTCTCTCAGAGAACTAAACACAACTGAGGTTGATGTTTCAGCATAACAGCAATCTACTTGTAATGTAAAAGCGACACTTGAGTAGTTTAGGAGGAGAAAGTTTTGGAAACGTCAAAAGCAATCTCATTGCATGGTATACATTTAAGATTTCTATACCATTAAGACCCAGCTTGACAGAACTGCAGCAGTTCTCTTCTGAGAAATAGGCAAAATTCCCATAGAAAGGACACACAAAAGGACACCTACACGGTGGAAATTGAAGTTTTCTTGATCTCATCAGTTTGTTCCACTTTTAAAATGATCTCTTCTTTGAAGAGTGTAAGCAAGTTGTACTGATGATTTAAGTAGCTTTCAGCATGTAAAAACTCATATTACAGTCTTATGCAAATTCTCAGTCTGTAGCATACAGGAACACCAACACACCCTTTTTCTATGTGCATACAGAGAGACCCCCTCTTCCCCATGAGACAGACTGCAGGTGCCAGGCCCACTTCGGGGTCCCCGCCGAGCTCTCGTTAGGCCCGGTGCCATTCAGACGGCTCCTTACACGCAATCCTGAGTGCTTTGTGTTTCTCTGACAGCCCTTATCGTCCTCTGCATGCAGTGGTGAAGAAATAAAAAGGATACAGGGAGACTTCAGGGATTATTGCTATAAAAATATGATGGAGCCACAAGGCTGAGACTCACCTTGTACTCAAAGCGGATTTAAAGGTGCACATTGCAGTTTTTTTGTCTTGCTTTGTGTCTTAATTGTAGCAAGTAACACAATTTAGAACTTCAGAGATATGTCCTGTCAAAATCTTCACAAATAAGGAAAAGTGTTTTTTGATGGATTTGGTTCACTGTTTTTATAAAGCACCTACATGCCAAAAACAAGCTTTTCTTGCACAGACAATACCAATTCAGTTTTTATTGTGTACTAACTTTGTTGTTTATGAGTAAAAAAAAAAACAAAAACAAGGTCAAGGTGCTACTTTCACAGATATATCTCTGCATCAACAGTTTCACTTTTAATTTTAACAGCTTTGATGAAAATCCAAAATTTATTTGATCACTATAGGCTATATATTTCTACAATTTTTTGGCCATCCCCTGAAATGATTTCCATTGGGGTCCCGATCCTCAGTTTGGCTGGCAAAGGGTATGATTATGGTTAGTAACAGATTTTCATAACCATCAACAAAAGCATAAAAAACTTAATCAAAAGTACCATTATCATGACTACCTTCAAGACCACCATTATCAACAATGCCATTGCGAGGTCTTACACCAGTGGTCGACAATTCGCGGGCTCAGAAAATAATATCTGGCCGCCAGATTCTATTGATAAAAACTGACTGCAAGTGTTATTTGTCAATGCTCAGACACAGTGCTGTTTACAGCACTAAGTAAAAAGAACAGCATGGCCCCTTTAAGAATGGTTGTGCAAGACAGAAAAGAGAGACGCAAAGCATGTCAGCTGCATTGAAAGCAGAGGAAGTTACCTGTTAGAAATTGCCTGTGAAACAGTGAATTTTTTTTTTTGTTACAGGCTTAAGCAATAAACACCACATAGATCTTCTAGTTCTAGTAGAGTCTTGTGTCTA
>NC_136610.1:13914916-13944916 GCF_933228915.1 Telmatherina bonti | reverse complement strand
CCACCCTTTTGAGCACCTCAAATAAAACAAAAATATCCCATTTGGCTTCTTGCGTTGGGATATTTATCTACGTATTATGTGGATCCGGTATTGGCTATAAAGTGACTGATGCATGAAAATACTGTATCTGGCTTATAAAATGAACGCTCACTTAGAGCATGCTGGCAGCTAAATTTGTTGTGCCGCAGTAGTTAATGGCTTCAAGTTACCTTAAATAATAATAATAATAAAAAACATAGAGCTGAGATATCAGAGCCAGTAAGGGGAGAGAAAAGTTGTAACCATGCGCTTCTTATTCTGACAACCAAAACCAATAAAAACACAAGTCCCCCCTCTCAGTGTAATACACTGCTTATTCAATCAATGCATGCTGCTACTGTTGCTAACTGGCCACATTATCACATCTGGTTAATAGATCACATTTTTAGCATGTCTTCTATGATATAACTCAGACACGTTCTACATTTACACAGCCAGAAACACTACAGACGTCTCTCGCAGCCAAATCCAACGGTCCCTCTTTTCCACACGTTCCCAAATCGTCAATTTTACCATTTTATGCTCATTTACATTTTTTGGTGTGCTTTGTCACAGTATTATTTGGCTGCTGCTCTGAAAAGTGGCCAAAACTGAATGATCTACCAAACAGTAGTGTTGGTCCCAATGAGGTACGAGGATCAAACTCTCCCCCACAGCACCATAAAAGTGTTATTTACAATGGTTTGAACAATTTTATAGATTCCCCTAGAGGTGAAAAAGAGGCCAAGACTCTAAATCAGAGCTGGTTAAAGGTAGCTATTTCAACTTCTTTTTTTTTTTTTTTTTTTTCTTAAAGTCTGAACTATGTTCATATATTTTAAGTGTGGCGACTTAACAACAAGGAGGAACAAATCTCTGGCAATAAAATCCTAACACTAGACCCACGTTGGTTCCCCAGCCTCCTCTTTGATTATCAAATATCTTAGCCAGAAGAGACAAGGATAGGGGGAAAAAAAAAAATCTCCTACAAGGACCTCCACCTCTGCTCCTACTTCAAGAGCATGGCGGTGTGACATGCAGTGGCGTACCACAGCTCAAACTTCCCCTTCCTCTTGAGGGGAAGCCATTTTATTGTGTTCCACTGAGATAATTGCTAATCCTTTAAATGAAAGGGTTTTCTCAGTGCTCTGGTAATTACTAGATGCGCAGCAAGGGTCTGGTGAAGGAGGGGGGAGGTAGAGAGAGAGAAGGGAAAAAAAATAGAAAACATGACAGGCAGGTATTAAAATTCAATGGGTGGGGCAGGAAGGAAGTCGAGAGAGGGATGTGTTGAAACAGAGAGAACAAGGGAGGGCTGGAGGGAGGGAGGCATGCAGTGCTGCTGTACCCTCCATTGTGGGGTTGAGGAGGGACTTGTTTATGGTCTGAGGGTTGGGCCCTTTTCTTTCTTTTTCTTTTTTTTTTCTTTTTTTTTTTTTTTTAATCTGGTAGTGCAATCCTGTGCCAAACGCCAAACACACATCTGCTTCTGGGCAATATCTTGCCAAGGCGAGGTGATTTATGTGGTGATCGCTGACATCTTTTCCAAATTCACTGATCTTTTTTTAGGAGCTTCCCATCAGATTTAGAGCAGCTGAGTCGAGCTGAATAATTCTTTCAGACAGCACAAATTACATACTGTGCTTCCTCCTCAGTTTGTTGAGGAATGTCCCTCGGTGATGATGGAGAGATTGAAAACCAAAGCAAACCATAAGTGCACATGCAGCTACACATCTCAAAGGTTTCTGGATACACTGGCACAGTATCACAGAATGACTGTGAATCACCTCAGGTAAACACACACACAAGCTGGGAGAATAATTGTGGGGTGCAGATGTGAGAATTACAGACTTATTAATTATTGCTTTTTTTAAGTTTGTACAGAATAGATAAAATGAAGTCAAAGCTTCAACTTCAGATGGTTTTATATCAGATAAGGATTCAAAATGTGGTTGTACAATAATGGAGAGTTTAGGTGTATTAGGTTATTTTTCCCTAAGCATGTTTTGTTCCAATATGGTAGATAGCATAACATGAAAATATAGTTTAGTAATTGTCCATGCATAGGAAAATCAACAGTTACTGCATAACAATGCAAAAAAAACCCAAAACAAATAAAGTTGAAATATCTGCAATGAAATTTATAAACTGAGCCAAAGAGAAAATGTATCCATGACAGGTCGGGGTTTTGCACATGGTGGTGTAGGTGTCTTTATCTACCACAATTGCACGTATTTTTGTACTTTCTCAAAAAATGAGCTCACCAGTTTAGCTATTCTTTGAAACATTCAACCTCACATCAGAGCACATACAACCACATACAACCACGGCCACATCACATGTCTGACCAAGCACATAATTCTACACAGAGCCCAACGAAAGGAGAGTTCTGCTCGGCTAGTGTGTTGAAAACATGCTGCAGGAACTCCAAAACAAGGCTGTTGTGGTGCCCTAAAGAACAAAGTTCCCGCTTCTCGTGGACAATGTGACAACCTTAACTTAGCTATGAAACGGTCGGATCAGGTAATGACGGTAAAGAATGTTGATAAAATTAAAGCAGGATAGCTACCTGGTAAAAATAAATAAATAAAGAGTCAGCAGTCCTGGGGCAGGGAATTCACATGACTTAAGTAAAATATCTGTGAAAATATTTTCTGATTTACCAGCTAATCTTGGGGCCATTACTCCTCTACTATGTATTCATGGTCTTTGTGCATTTCCTACTACCGTCCAAGTTAATGGAACTCCAACAGCGTACTTATCCTATGGTGTTGACAGGTATGTCTGCCTATCAAATGATCTATTTACATGCCATCAGGTATCATTTACACACTTTCCCCTGTGGTCTCTGACCCTGGAGAATGGCCCGTCAGATGCCCAGAGAGGCCCCAGGCTTGTCAAAGGCTCGCCTGTTGAGGGTCTGCAGGAAAAAAGGTGTGCTCTTAGCTTGTTATGAGACACGGAGGGGAGACAGGCCATACGAACGTGAGTAGCAGAATGTGTGTGTGTGTGTGTAGAGAAGGGGGGTGGTCAAGGTATACAACAATGGTCCCTCTCTAGTCGGGAGGGCCCATCAGTTAAGTGTGTTTTCCTGCAATTTGAGAAAGTGGAATCTGGTCAAATTGGTGTCCTCTTGAGTTCCGATTGCCGGAGTTATGTGACGGGGGGGGGGGGGGGCGGCGGCGGCGGCGGCAGTGAAGGCACGAGTACGAGGTCGACTATGAGGGGGCCGGCACTGTCATAATTGATACTTTCAGCTCTTCTGAAAGAGAAGCAAAATCTACAGCAGTCCTGACCATGGCACTCCAGGTCAGACTGGCTGTCTCCATGGCGACGACTGGGAGTTAAGGAGGGTGAACGCTGCCATTTTTTATGAGACTGAATGCTGGGAGTGGATATGAAGTGTCAGGTCAGTGCCCTGAGCGATATAATACACTGCAGCCGCAAGGTCACTGGATTGAGGTGGCTGAGGCTTCTTTTTAGTTGGGGACGGATAGGGAGTGGGCGGGGGTTTACCCGAGGGTCAAAGGGCCACAACAGTGTCCTAATTATGGATGTAATTTACAGTTATAGTAAATCAATGCTACAGCTTGCAGCAGGCTAATATGACTTAGCAACTGAACTCAATTCAACATCCCTTTCAGTTATTTGTGAAAAATTAGATGACTTACAGATTTGATTGCTAATCTATGGCATCCAGTGTGTCAAACAAAATGACTCCATAGCGCTCAGTTTAACTGTCAGTTCAGTTTTTCTGTCATGAATTAAACAGGAGTTTGTTTTAGGTACCAATTAGTGCTGAATGAAATATTGAGAAATGAATTTCAAAATATCAGAAGACAATATTTGACAATTAACAGTATTTTGCCAGTGTTAGAATAAAACTCTTAGATAGGTGAAATGGTAGTTTAATTTACCATTTCAGAACATCACTGGCACCAAAACTAGAACCTTTATCAGAATAAAAAACTATATATATATATATATATATATATATATATATATATATATATATATATATATATATATATATATATTATATATATATTATATACCTAGCCCCTGTGCAGAGTAATGAAGCCTTCTGAAAGTATATCTATCTGTCTGAAAGTAGCCTGCGTCCATATTCCATGACTAACAAGATAACAATTGTTCTAAGCATGGAAACTATAACAGTGCACTTTGTGTGGAAACTGATGGAATATTGCAACATGATGTATGGCCATTTCAGAGGCTATGTCAAGCCAAAAACCAATGTACAATAATCACACAGTGTGCATGTATCGACAGGAGGTATTTAGAAATCTTCAAGTAATAACTGCATACATGCAGTCCCATTTATTCAGTCAACTCAGCAACACCCTGTTTGCAGAGACATACATCCTTCCTTTTACAAGAGGATATTATTTTACAGTCTCCTGACCTTGGGTACACGGAGTGAAACACAACACCACCCACCAGTCTATTTCTGTATTTGTCTTACAGTAAGCTGCAAGTAATTGAATCATGCTCCCAAGGACTACTAGACATGAATGGGGCTGCAGTCACATTCATATTTAGTCACAGTTGTTAAGAATAAGGCCCAATTTTAAGTCATGTGACTCTTATTAGGTTTGTTCTTCTTTCACTTTGTTTTTATTACTTGAGGTGCAAGTAATTAAGATTTTCTTTGCATGAAAAAGTTATCCATGTAAAGACTGTCTTCATATGGATAACTGTTGCCATAATCTGTTCATACATATAATTATGTAATGTGTACATATCCAAATATGTACAAAGATATATATAGTGCAGTCTAGCCTATTGTAAGATATAAAAGGAATGATATTATCTTGGTTTACAATATTCATACCCGTGTCTATTATTTGATTTAGTCATCCACCAAAATCAACTTGAATAAAAGAAAGAAGGGTGCTCTTTGGGGCTTGTATGGTTATGCCATTAAAATGTCAATCAAGATTAATTCATTACAAATCCTGTAATTAACTTGATTTTTTACTTTAAATTAAGTCTCAAACCAGCCAGACAGACAGACAGACAGACCACAGATGCAAATATCTGAAATGAGAAGAAAGTATGGTGAAATGTTTCAGAGTTTAGTTTTATTTTAATCTTCATATACATTGGCAAGAGACTGACAACCAGAAAATGTACTTACACAAATTTAGAGCAATGATTTTGTGGTTTGTCTGGGCATTGAACTAATGCAGAGTAGTTTAATGAACAAAAAGAAAGAAACTCCCTCGACTTCTGACACGCTGCTTTATAACATATCGACCAACTAACCACACCTGTGGTTGTGTAACACCTCCGGATCTAGGTGATTCCCTCTGGCAAAAAAACAACAACCCTCAGTCTCTAAAGATAGATAACTGGTCTATTCGGATGCTGTCAGTTGCTAAAACTTAAAACCAACAAATCCACGAAATGAAAGTAGCTGTCTTTCCAACGCCAACCCTCTGCTCCTTCAACCAAGGTTGAAGTTAGTGCTGCTCATTTAAAATAACCTTAAGCTGGTAAAACGCAATTCAGGAAAATTATTCAGTAAAACTTCCTCACCGTTTGCCATCTGCTTGCAATTTCGAGCTTAATCCATTCCAAGGGCAAAAGTCCTCAGAGATAAGCATCTACTGGGCAAAGCTCTCTCAGATGAGGGTCTTGGGTGTAATTTGTGACCATTATCTATATTTATGTCTTCTGCAGAGTAGTTAAGTAAGATTGTGAAAGATTTGTCGTTAATAGTTCATTTACAGTAATACATAAAGTTTTGAGCTGACTTGACTTGGGGGGTCTTCGAGGCACTAAAATGCAGCGCTATTGTGCAGTTTCAGGTTTAGCAGGCTCCTGCAGCCCCGGTTATGATTAGGGCTTTGATAAGGCATTGTTGATGGGCTGTGGAAAAGCGTTTTATCACTGGAGCATAATAGCGTGCATAAAAGCCATGAACCTGTGCTGAAAAAATAAGAGGCAGCACACACCCACAGAAAGACAAATGTATGCGCATGCAAGCACATGCACGCACGTACGCACACACCTTGTTTTTCTTTTTGCAGAACCTTTCCTGCAGATTATCTCTGTGAAAGAATGGTGGGATCTATGGAGCTCGTTTCCCCCTCCCTGTCTGTTTTATGGAAGTGTGTGTTGCATTTCCATGCTTCACTCACAAACACACGTCCCGTGCACACTTTATCTCTCCTCTTCCCTCCTCACTGATCCCGTTCCACTTTTTTTCTGCCATATTCCTTCCTCTGTGTCTCACTGATTCACTCTCCATGCCCAAGTGCAAGGTGAGAATCACAAAAGGAACACCTGGCAAACACGGATGTGGTCCTCCTTTTCTCATTGTCACACCAACCTACTCCTGGTCCTCCTCCCCTCCTTCCTCCCCCATTGACTCGCCTTTCAGAGAGGCACCCAAAAGAATGGCAAACAAGGCTTTCAGCAGTAGGAGGAAGGAGGAAGAGGAGGCTCCCCCCACCACCACCACCACCTCTCATTCCCTTCATCCCTCTCCTCCCTCCCCAGCTCGCCTTTCACACGCCAGGAAGTGCTATTCAGACCAGGAGCTGCATGTACATGTCCCTCTCAGCGAGTAATACCTCAGTTCTTTCTCTTTCTTTCCCTGCGAGTGTGTAAATACAGCTCTGTGGAAAAGTCTCGAGCTACCTCTCGTTCCTTTATTTTTCACCTCCAAGCAGCCAGCTTTTCTTTTAATGTTTAAAATGGTCTTGAGCAATAGTCCTCCTGATTTTTCTAAATGTCATTAAAACTTTTCATTGGTTTCTTTGATATCAACGTCTATATTTATATACATGTTTATATAGACGCCTTTCTGAAAGTTCAACATCTTTGGAAGTTTACAGGAACCCATTTCATGTCCTCTTAGGCCACAACTTGCTCAACACAAGCAGTGGCAGGTAAACTTTCCACTGAGATAAATTCAAGTTAAAAGCAACACAAAAGACTGAATTATGAGGCTTTCACTTCTATCTCTGCTGTTGCCTGACAGTTTAATGGCTTAACAAACAGAAATGTTCAACTTGAATTCACTGTGTGCCGTCATTATTCTAACTAACTCGGCCTCTATACAGCTTATTATGACTATATTATACCAAATTTTTAAAAAAAAATCTGATTCACACCCATAACCAAGGCTGTCAAGAAGTAACATTTACATTTTTAAAATGTTGCTTTGTCTTTGGGTCACACACGGCCACATGATTGGAACCATGGGATAAGAACATACTGAACAGGGTCATGATAACATATCAGATAGACTAATGGAAGCCAGGAGACTTAATATATTTTATCAGCAGAAATCCCTCAAGGTTTAACCAGTTGGCTGGTATATTGCTGTAGTTTTGAGCTTCATGATAAAGAAACTAAAGACAAGGTCTTCATTATTTTATTGTTCAATTTTAAAACAAACTATTATCAAGCACCTTCAGAGTTGTGTTTCTGTCTTTTCAAATAAATATTGCTGATATCACTGTGTGAAATTTTTGAAAGACAACAAAACTGAACAAGTGCAGAGCATTGCAAGCTGATGTGCTTTTTCTTGTGGGAAACTTGAATCTGAAATTCAACACTACTACTGTTGATCAACCAAATGGTTTAAAAGAGCAATTATTGAGAGCTGTAACTTTAAATTCTGCCTAGAATGAAGGTTTAAATAACAAAATCCAAATCTGGTCAAAAACTGTTTAGGTTCCTTAGTCACAAAACACTGACTAAAATGATAGGAGGGATATTTCAGCATGGGCATTCTTAAATTGTCTCAGATTCCCACTTGGCTTAGTAAATATCAGACCCACATAGACCCCCTTGTTTCAGTTATAGTGCGATTTCAACAAACTCCTAAGTAAGAGATGCTGCTCTTAATATAAAGTAGATGTTATCACTCCGATCTATCTACATTGCTCAAAACATAAAGGGAACACGAAAGTAACACGTTGTAGGTCTGAATGAATGAAATATTTTAATAAATACTTTGTTCTTTCCATTGTTGAATGTGCTGACAACAAAATCACACAAATTATCAATGAAAATCAAATGTATCAACCCATGGAGGTCTGGATTTGGAGTTATTCTCAACATTAAAGCGGCAAAACACTACAGGCTGATCCAATTTTGATGTCATGTCCTTTAAACAAGTCAAAATGAGGCTCAGTAGTGTGTGTGGCCGCCGCGTGCCTGTATGACCTCCCTACAACGCCTGGGCATGCTCCTCATGAGGAGGTGGATGTTCTCCTGAAGGATCTCCTCCGAGACCAGGACTAAAGCATCAATTAACTCCGAGACAGTCTGTGGTGCCCCTCCCTGAGCCGTCACCTTATCGTGGTGGAGGGGTTTGTGTGTCCCGAAGATCCTAGCAGCTATGTTGTCAGGGGCTTTATGCCCCTGGTAGGGTCACCCATGGCAAACAGGTGTCTAGGGGAGGGACCAGACCAAACACGGCTCATCGACCCCTATGATGACGACAAACCTGGGCATAAATGTTCCCTTGCCCGGATGTGGGTTACCGGGACCCCCCCTCTGGAGCCAGGCCTGGAGGTGGGGTACGAGAGCAAGCGTCTGGTGGCCGGGCCTTCACCCATGGGGCCCGGTCGGGCTCAGCCCGAAAGGGTTACATGGGCCCCACCTCCCGTGGGCTCACCATCTGCGGGAGGAGCCGAAGGTGTCGGGTGCAGTGTGAGCTGGGCGGCAGCAAGGGGCGGGGACCCTGGCGGTCCAATCCCCGGCTGCAGAAGCTGGCTCTGGGGACGTGGACGTCACTTCTCTGGTGGGGAAGGAGCCTGAGCTTGTGCGTGAGGTTGAGCGGTTCTGGCTAGATATAGTTGGACTCACCTCGACGCATGGCTTGGGCTCTGTAACCAGTACCCTCGAAAGGGGCTGGACTTTCTTCCACTCTGGAGTTGCTCATGGTGGGAGGCGCCGAGCAGGTGTGGGCATTCTCATCAGCCCCCAGCTTGGTGCCTGCACGTTGGGGTTTACCCCGGTGGATGAAAGGGTAGTTTCCCTCCGCCTCTGGGTGGGGGGACGGGTCCTGACTGTTGTCTGTGCTTATGTGCCGAACAGCAGTTCAGAGTACCCATCCTTTCTGGAGTCCTTGGAGAGAGTGCGAGAGGGTGCTCCTTCTGGGGACTCCATTGTTCTGCTGGGGGACTTCAATGCTCACGTGGGCAATGACAGTGAGACCTGGAGAGGAGTGATTGGGAGGCATGGTCCCCCCCCCCCGAACCAAAATGGTGTTTTGTTATTGGACTTCTGTGCTCGTCATGGATTGTCCATAACAAACACCATGCTCCAACATAAGAGTGTCCATGTGTACACCTGGAATCAGGATTCCCTGGGCCGCAGTTCGATGATCGATTTTGTAGTCGTATCGTCGGACCTGTGGCCACATGCCTTGGACACTCGGGTGAAGAGGGGGGCAGAGCTGTCAACTGATCACCACCAGTTGGTCAGTTGGCTCAGATGGTTGGGGAGGAAGCCGGTCAGATCTGGCAGGCCCAAACGTGTTGTGAGGGTCTGCTGGGAACGTCTGGCTGAGTCCCCTTAGGGAGTGAGCTTCAACTCCCACCTTCAACAGAGCTTCAACCATGTCCCGAGTGAGGCGGGGGACATTGAGTCCAAATGGGCTGTGTTCCGTGCCTCTATTACTGAGGCGGCCGGCCGGAGCTGTGGCCATAAGGTCGTTTGTGCCTGTCGTGGCGGTAATCCCAGGACTCGTTGGTGGACACCAGCAGTGAGGGATGCCGTCAAGCTGAAGAAGGAGTCCTATCGGGCCTTCTTGGCCTGTGGGACTCCGGAGGCAGCTAAGGGGTACCGACAGGCTAAACGGCATGCGGCTTCGGCTGTCACCAAGGCATAAACTCGGGCATGGGAGGAGTTCGGTGAAGCCATGGAAAAAGACTTCCGGACGGCTTTGAGGCGATTCTGGTCCACCATCCGGCGGCTCAGGGGGGGAAAGCAGTGCTCCATTGACACTGTGTGCAGTGGAGATGGGGAGCTGCTGACCTCAACTCGGGACGTTGTGGGTCGGTGGAGGGAGTACTTCGAAGACCTCCTCAATCCTACCAACACGTCTTCCGATGAGGAAGCAGAGCTGGTGGACTCAGGGGTGGACTCTCCTATCTCTGGGGCTGAAGTCGCTGAGGTGGTCAAAAAGCTCCTTGGCGGCAAGGCCCCGGGGGTGGACGAGATCCACCCGGAGTTCCTTAAGGCTCTGGATGCTGTGGGGCTGTCCTGGCTGACACGCCTCTGCAGCATCGCGTGGACATCGGGGGCAGTCCTGCTGGATTGGCAGACTGGGGTGGTGGTCCCCCTTTTTAAGAAGGGGGACCGGAGGGTGTGTTCCAATTACAGGGGAATCACACTCCTCAGCCTCCCTGGTAAGGTTTATTCAGGGGTCCTGGAGAGGAGGGTCTGCCTCCTCTCGGATCTCGGATTGAGGAGGAGCAGTGCAGTTTTCGTCCTGGCCGCAGAACAGTGGACCAGCTCTATACCCTCTTTGGGGTCCTGGAGGGGGCATGGGAGTTTGCCCAACCAGTCTACATGTACTTTGTGGACCTGGAGAAGGCATTCGACCATGTCCCCCGGGGGCTCCTGTGGGGGGTACTCCCAGAGTATGGGGTACCGGACCTTCTTGTGCGAGCTGTCCGGTCCCTGTACGACAGGTGTCAGAGCTTGGTCCACATTGCCGGTAGTAAGTCGGATTCGTTTCCAGTGATGGTTGGACTCCGCCAAGGCTGCCCTTTATCACCGATTCTGTTCATAACTTATATGGACAGAATTTCTAGGCGCAGCCGAGGTGTTGAGGGGATCAGGCTCGGTGGCCTCAGGATTGGGTCCCTGCTTTTTGCAGATGACGTGGTCCTGTTAGCTTCATCTGGTCGTGATCTCCAGCTCTCACTTGAGCGATTCACTGCCAAGTGTGAAGCGGCCGGGATGGGAATCAGCACCTCCAAATCTGAGACCATGGTCCTCAGCCGGAATAGGGTGGATTGCCCTCTCCAGGTCGGGAGTCAGGTCCTGCCTCAAGTGGAGGAGTTTAAATATCTCGGGGTCTTGTTCACGAGTGAGGGAAGAATGGAGCGCGACAGACGGATTGGTGCAGCGTCTGCAGTAATGTGGACTCTGCACCGGTCTGTTGTGGTGAAGAAGGAGCTGAGCCAGAAGGCGAAGCTCTCGATTTACCAGTCGATCTACGTTCTTACCCTCACCTATGGTCATGAGCTGTGGGTCGTGACCGAAAGAACGAGATCTCTTATACAGGCGGCTGAAATGAGTGTCCTCCGCATGGTGGCTGGGCTCTCCCTTAGAGATAGGGTGAGGAGCTTGGTCATCCGGGAGGGGCTCAGAGTAGAGCCACTGCTCCTCCGCATCGAGAGGAACCAGTTGAGGTGGCTCGGGCATCTGGTTAGGGTGCCTCCTGCATGCCTCCCTGGTGAGGTGTTCCAGGCACGTACCTCTGGGAGGAGACCCCGGGGAAGACCCAGGACACGCTGGAGGGATTATATCTCTCGGCTGACCTGGGAATGCTTTGGGATCCCCCCCGCAGAGTTGGCAAATGTGGTTGGGGAGAGGGAAGTCTGGGCTTCCCTGCTTAGGCTGCTGACCCCGCGCCCGACTCCGGATAAGCGGCACGAAGACGAGACGAGACAGTCTGTGGTGCAACTTGGCGTTGGTGGATGGAGCAAGACATGATGTCCCAGATGTGCTCAATTGGATTCAGGTCTGGGGAACGGGTGGGCCAGTCCATAAAATCAATGCCTTTGTGTTGCAGGAACTGCTGACACACTCCAGCCACATGAGGTCTAGCATTGTCTTGCATTACCAGGAACCCAGGGCCAACCTTACCAGCATATGGTCCCACAAGGGGTCTGAGGATCTCATCTCGGTACCAAATGGCAGTCAGGCTACCTCTGGCGAGCACATGGAGGGCTGTGCGGCCCTCCAAAGAAATGCCACCCCACACCATTACTGACCCACTGCCAAACTGGTCATGATGGAGGATGTTGCAGGCAGCAGAACGTTCTCTACGGCGTCTCCAGACTCTGTCACGTCTGTTATATGTGCTCAGTGTGAACCTGCTTTCATCTGTGAAGAGCACAGGGTGCCAGTGGTGAATTTGTCAATCTTGGTGTTCTCTAGCAAATGCCAAACGTCCTGCACGGTGTTGGGCTGTAAGCACAACCCCCACCTGTGGACATGGGACCCTCACACCACCCTCATGGAGTCTGTTTCTTACTGCTTGAGTAGACACATGCACATTTGTGGCCTGCTGGAGCTCATTTTGCAGGGCTCTGGCAGTGCTCCTGTTTCTGCACAAGGAAGGAGGTAGCGGTCCTGCTGCTGGGTTGTTGCCCTCCCACCGCCTCCTCCATGTCTCCTGATGTACTGGCCTGTCTCCTGGTAGCACCTCTACCCCTCTGGACGCTATGCTGACAGACACAACAAACCTTCTTGCCACAGCTCGCAATGATGTGCCATCCTGGATGAGCTGCACTACCTGAGCCACTTGTGTGGGTTGTAGACTCCGTCTCATGCTACCACTAGAGTGAAAGCACAGGCAGCATTCAAAAGTGACCAAAACATCAGCCAGAAAGCATCGGAACTGAGAAGTGGTCTGTGGTCACCACCTGCAGAACCACTCCTTTATTGGGTGTGTCTTGCCAATTGCCTATACTTTCCACCTGTTGTCTATTCCATTTGCACAACAGCTTGCGAAATTGGATGTCAATCAGTGTTGCTTCCTAAGTGGACAGTTCGATTTCACAGAAGTGTGGTTGACTTGGAGTTAAAGTGTGTTGTTTAGGTCATCTGAATGTGCACATTTGCTTGGAGTGAACAAGGACAGTGTTCTCTTGTAACACCCATTCACCTGTTATCAGTTTTTGTGAAGTCATAATAAAAAACAAAAAAGGAGCAGGGCTAAAACCTGGGGGAAAAAAAGAAAAACTTTGTTTTTTCATGAAGCTTCTCAGGGATAGAAATCTGGGTCTGACCACCTGCTCTCAGTACGATTAAGTTCCTTTCACACCTTTGTACAGGTACCAGTATGTTATAAGTTAGAACAAAAGGCTTTTCTCTCTCACTCTTTTAAAGTTGTTGTCAGGTTCAGAATGTTTTCATAAGTTCATCCCCACTCCAAGCACAGATATTAAAGCTATCACACAGAGTCATCAGTAGCAGACAGCCTGCATGTGCTGGATAGAGCACCATGCAGGCCAACTGTAAATGACTGCCAGTTATGTGAGGTAGTTTGTGAATTGTGATAGATTGTGTTAACAGGTATCATACATGGCATCAAATAGCTTTGGTCATTTCTTTTTTTCATGTCCCAGAGTAATTCAGCCCCAAAAGCTCACCACCTCCACAAAGTACTGAATTGTTTCCAATATAGTCTAGTGTTGATTGATAATTATACAAACTCTTTCATTCGTTTTTATACAAACTGTCTGAAAATCCTAAAGCGTTTTATACAAATCAACAATTTATGTCTTGAACTAGAAGATGCTTCTTCCCAATGACTGTACTTACAAAAACATAAACATTAACTCTGAACTCCACCTTAACTGCAAAGATTTCAGCAACTTGAGTATCCCTATGAGTGCACATATTTTCTACAGGAAGACTGTGACAGCTTTAGAGCACTGTCAAATATTTATAACCTCCAACCTTTTTCGAGCCCCTAACCCAGACCTAGCCTGCTGCTCTTTGTCTGAGGCCATCACCACAGTGGGCCCCGGCTGCACTGTAACTTTACAGCACTTCAAGCCCTGTAAATCTCTCAGTGAGTGGACTGCAACGTATATATGTGTGTGTGTGAGTGTGTGAAAGGCTCCAACTCCTGCTATGACAACAGATGAGCCATCACGGCCTTAAGAGTGGCTATTTGCCTGTCAAACTTAATCTTGGCTCGCAGTTTGACTGGAGGTGGCTTTTACTGTCTGTCAAAAAAAAAAAAAGAGGAAAAAAAGGGGGAAAAAATAGGAGTGGAGCAGATTATTTAAGGGGTGAAAAGTGGTGCATACCAGAAATAGCTTGACTTTCACAGCTAGGAATCCTATTTTCAGTGGGAGGCATGTTTTTCTCTTTTTTAGTCTGTGTGCGGAAATGCCTGTTTATGTACCAAACACTGCAATGTGTAATTTGGGAGATCTTGTTTCACGCCCTGCATTCAAGCAATTTAGATAATATAATATTTATTGCCATGTATCCCGAGAGTTGTTTGACTTCAGTGATATCCCCAAACACATCGTCGGTCTTTTTCAACCAAATCTAATCTTTTTTCCCCCTTCACTAGAGGCCACAGGAGCTTCCGCTATCACCAACAAATCACTAGTGCTCACTAAAGACTCTGCACTATATGGTTCAGTACAGTATTATATATATATATATATATATATATATATATATATATATATATATTATATATATATATATATATATATATATATGTATGCATGTTCTCTGCCATACAAATTGAAACATTTTTATTTAAACTGAGTAATATTTTAGCTTTTTACAGTAATATGTGGTGTAATTTCTCCACATTGCAGGTAATAAATTTAATGTTGAGTTATGCACACTTTACTTATTTACTTATACATGCTTATAAGGCAAAAACGTGGTGTCTACAACATAAACCTTTTTATTCTGACATGGACACACACATCAGAATTAAAAACTTAATACAAAGCTTCACAAAGGTTTCCTTTAAACCCTGGAAACAGTCCCTACATCTTCAACCATGCAACTTTAATTTGTAACTATCAAGTATCATTTGTTTATCTAACCATCAATCTAACTGTGTTTGGTCATATAGGGATGGTAATTGCACAGTTGGTAAGTGACCATTTCAGGGAAATGGAGAAGCATGTTCTGCCAATGTTGGTGGCGGCAAAGAGGGGTGCATATTTGCCAGCTGAAATAACTACAGCAGGGGGAGGAAGCAAGCGCAGCCAATCAAATTACTAACTATAGTCAGAGAAGTGATGCATAGGAGAAGAGGAGCTGTATGGCAAAACAATTGCTCTTCGTGAGTTGATAAATGTGTTTCACATGACCTCTCAAACAGGCAGTTTTAGCTTTATCATAAGCTTTTCCAGTTAGTAAGAGTTTGTTTCCAACACAATTCAAAAGTCTTTCAGTCACAGATTGCAGTTTTTAAAACTTTTCTAAATTTTCAGGAGGGGTTACAAGCTGTCACTGTCAAGGTGAGATGTTAAAAGTTGGCCAGAAAAGAGAGTGTCTTCTCCCAGATGAGGAGTTGAGGTATCTTAGGGTCTTTTTCATGAGTGAGGGAAGAACAGACCAGACATCAATGTGGACTGCACTGGTTAAAAGAGAAGCTCTCAAATTTGGAGAAATGATTAAGGTGTTAGGGATCAGGTCAGGTTAGAGTTGATGGAGGAATATTTGTGATTTTTGTTACAGGTGAAGCGGCTTTCATACCTGATCAAATGGCCCAGATTTGCACATCCTTGGTAGTTTCACAGTTTCCTGCTACACAATGCGCACAACAGAGCTCGGCTAAATTAGCTACTTTGGTGCTATAATTAACAAGTTTGAAGACCCTTCTGGTGACGCAAAAAAATAACTAGCGAAAAGCTAGCGACTATTTTGTGTTTTTGGAGGCTAATGCAAAAGTATGTATTGTTAACTCTTCTCACTGAAAAGCAGGTGCTCTCACACCCCTCCCCAAATAAAAAAAGATATTAATCTGCTTTATGTTCACACTGATATGAAAATTAAATGTGCAGAGTTGCCACCAGCTGATCCCACCATGACTCACTGTCAGATAATGCGTGTGAATGAAAAGAAATGTAAAAAAGTACTGTAACTACTGTCGTAGACTCTTAATTTAAAATACAATTATACTTCAGATCTGTTCACTTTAGGCCAGTGATATTTTCTATTTCTTTTTCTACTGTTTTGAATTAAAACACAATTAAATACTTTTTTTTTTTAAAGTTTACAATATTATCTGTGTCCATTATTTAAAGCAGTCATCTATTAAATTTAATTTAAACTAAACAATATTTCTTTGTGGCTACTATTATTATGCAATTATAATGTGATTAATCAAGATCAATTTATTATGAAGCCCTTAATAAACTAGATATTTTCTTTGAGTCTCACTGCTTATATACAAGAATAAAATATATAAGAAAATATTTTTTCCTCCTGCTTGTAATCATCCTTTTTCCAAAACTCTAAAGTTGCCTGTTGCAATAAGAACCAAAGTAGTTATTGAAATAGTTAATATTGAAATATGAAAACTTAGAACAAAGCAAATGCATGTATATTCCCTTTAAAACTACAGAAGTTCATGTTAGTTTAAAAAAAAAGAATCAGAATCCAATCTGCTTAACAAAAAGGGGATAGCTTCCCAGTTGTTTTTGTGCCTATGAATTTCAATAATTCATTTCTTTAATGGTCTTCCGCTTGCATGCCTCCCCCCCCCCCCTCTGTTATAAAAAAAAAAAAAAAAAAATCCATTCCCACAGGTTCCCAGCTCCATTGCTGGCAGTCCTCTGGCATAGATGTAAGGGCTGGGAGTCACTGTGAAGATGCAGGGGCTCACCCAGAGCCCATACAGACCTAATTGGTTCGCCTATTCACCGACATCACCACCACCACTGCTACCCCCTGAAAACCCCAGCTCCACCTCCTCATCTCCTCCATGGTGTTTATCCACTAATTGGGCCACTTCCTGAGACAGAGGCCAAACAGGGAAGGGAGGAATGCATGGCAAAAGGCCACTCAGACAAGCTAGCGTCAGGGTTAGAGGGGGGTGGTGATGGGAAGGGGGAGGGATATGTAGAGATATATGGGGGCCAAAGATGGAAGAATAAAACAGACAGATGTTTTCTTTATTCTTTCTTCTATCAGGGGCGGGAAGAAGTTGCTGTTTGTGACATGACTCAATATTCTGCATGAGCACTTTCTGGGGCAACAGATCAGCAGTTCAAACAGCCTGCAATGTGAGTCAGCAGGTTTTGCTATTAAATCCAATGCACGTAAGCATTTACCTTTACACTTCACCCCTGAAGTATCCAAATTGGTATGAATGGGAAGAAAATGCCGGTAAGTCATCACTTAAGTCATTGAACTGACATGGGGGGGGGGGGGGGGGGGGGGGGGGGGGGGGGGGGGCTCCTCCTTTATCCTAGCTGACCATCTATGCTCTTGGTTTTGTTTGATGTCCTGGTCCTTTGAAGTTGGACTACAGGGTCTATTGGTGTTTTCCTGGGGTTATAAATTGAGCCCTCACAGCATTTGGGACCGTCCAGGCCAGTTAAGGGATGCCAGATGAGTATTCCATGGTCCCATGACACCTCTGCATGTTTTCAGCATACTATATATACAGGATATGAAACAGGGCCAAAATTATGGAAGCGGTTTTGTGCAATAACTCAAAATAAAATGGATTAACAGAAATGCTTTTTCATTTTCAGAATACAGCTCTATTTTTTGACAGTTAAAATGAATATGGATACACCACTGACATCACCCTCTTGCGCCACTTGGGATTGCAAATTCAAAGTGGATTTTGCTGCATTTTAGCCTGGGCAGACATGAGAACAAAAAAGCAATGTCCTTTCTGTTTTCTTTTTAGTCGTTCTAAAATGAGCAGTCTTGAAGATGAAAATGAAATGCAGTGTGGGTGATCTATTATCAATTTTATTTATATAGTCAAAAATGCAGCTACAGTCTGAAACTGAAAAAGCATTTCTGTTAATCAACTTTTGTTTGAATTATGGTGTAAAATTGCTTCCATGTAAAGTCATCAGAAAAGAGAAGAACGCCTAAACACACACGCTAACATAGTAGTGAAAATAAACTACATAAACAAATGAACACATAATAAAAATCTATATATATATATCTCTCTCTCTCTCTATATATATATATATATATATATATATATATATATATATATATATATATATATATATATATATATATATATATTTATATATATGTAAATGCATTAACTTTAAGCAGTTTTAAAAATTGTGGTAAGAACACTCAATTTTCCATCACTTTAATTTGTTTTTTTCCCTATATAAATAAATCTGAATTCAATTTAATTTAACTGAATCAGTTTTATTTATATTGTGCAAATTCAGAACAAAATGATCTCAAGGCATCTGCACAGGTAGTGAAATTTACAATACAATTCACTGCAATCAAATTATAATCCAATTAAAACAAGTCAGTTTCATCATATAAGTCAATCATAAAAATAATTGCCTAGCTACTTTCAGTCCAAAACATGCAGTGAAATATGAAAGAGTTAAAATGAAGAAAAAGCTTTTCTTCAGGCCAAACTTAAGGTCATATAACGACCACCTGGACAGGGAAGACTAAAATGCATCTGGACAGAAGTGAGAATGACTGAATAAACAAGTCAGACCAATCAAGGAAGGGGGGAGGGGTAGAGAGAAGCAAACCTTTTCCTTTTGTCTGAAATAGAAACAATCAAAAGAGTGCTATCTTGGTGGAACTTCCTGCCCTGTCAGCTCCTGCGAACTCTGAGAACTGGGAGCTAGTCAGAAAATGAATATGAAGTTATATCACCAAAGGGCACTGACAAGATGATGAATGAGAGATGAATACTTTGCTTACATAATCGTGAAACTTTGGGATATTTTCCTTAGGTCATACAAAAACGAAATTTCAAGGCAGTTGTGAAAACAATAAAAGCACAAGTGACTAGGATGTGAAACCCTCTTAGAGCCAAATGAATGCATGGCGCTGACTACACGAAGGGTTGAGGAAAGAAAAGTGGAGTAAACATATTACTGAAATTCAAAACTGATTTGTGTGTACTTTTCAGACCATATAGTACAGACAATATAACAGATGAACTCGCTTTCCAGTCAAATCTCTTCAGAACAAATAATTAGTTTTAGCTTATTTCAGAAAAAAAATCTTTAAATTATACAATCTTCTAGGACAGGCCCAAAATGAGAGCAAAATAAAACTTTCAAGAGAGAATGGGCCCCAGAGAGGAATGTTGCAGTGTTAAATAGAAGTAATAAGTTTTCTTTCTTTTTTTTTTTCTTTCTTTCTAATAAGTGCAGTGCAAATATAGTTATTGGAAAATTAAAAAGAAAAAAAAAAAAAAAACAGTAAGAGGCAGCTGAGAACAGAGTCCAAGGAGGGGGGGTGTGATGTTTGGCTGTTGTCCCTGGTCTTTTGGCAGATGCAACTCTACAGTCTGCAGGTGGCGTGCAACAGCCCAGATATTGGCCAATGGCACTCCAAAACAGGATGTATGAAACTCCCCAGGCTTGGGACTTCCTCTCCCGGAGCGCCATGGCCCTGAGTTCAGCCAGCTCCCAGCTCAGAGGAACGCATTACAGCTCTGGCACGTGAATCAGTCTGCTGCTCAAAACTGAACACCAACCCCTCCTCTTTTTTCTGGCCCAATCCCCTCTTTTACAATTTAAAACTACAAAAATAGCCACCCTGGTGGTTTTCCAAAGGAAAGAGCTCTTTTTTTATGTGCTCATTTTGCGTCAGTGAGGGCAACAAGAGTGCACACTCTACACTGTTAATGAATCTACGCCTTGGCAGCAAATGTGGCAAACTAGATTCTAAAATGGCAAAAGAATAGAGATCCAACCTTGACATAAACTACAGGACCATAAAGTTTACATGGAGGATGTGCATGTCTTTTATGACTGAAAAGAACAGACAAAGCTCCCTGAGCACCAACTTGCTCGTGATTCACATTTATCTGGATCACAAAGTGTTCTCGGTCACAAAAAAATAATTTGAACACAGGGTTTTAAAATATCACCATGTGGCCACAACTTCTTGTTTATTAAAATTGAGTTTATACCTTGCAATATTGCTGAGCTTATAAACTGGAACATTCAGTCATAAATACTCTCTCTCCTTATCACAAGATTAAAAAGTTATACTACTATTTTTCTGAAGCTTTGCAGCTTTAGAAGCTGTGTTCACAGAGAGGAATTACGTTAAAACTACTAGCAAAGGCAGATAAATGAGACAATTTCTTCTGAAGGACTGAATGAATCAAGTAGGAGGGGATCAAGAACAAAAGTGGCTATATTAAAGCAGAACAGCAGTCTACTTGGGGCTAAAGGGCAGGATGGGGAGGGTAAAGCATCTTCTGGGCCCATTTTGAGACAGATGTAGCCCTTCAAATAAGCTCCCTCTGTATTACCCATCCACCCATTTGGATAATGGTGGCTTCATTAAGGAGTGTTGTTTGCCAATGTGGTTTCAATCGGACCCAAACTGTACATAAGCCCTCCAGGAAATGCAGCTGGGTGACAGACTGTCCAAAAGTAAAGGGAGAGGCAGTGAAACAAGGATTAAGAGATGTGTATGCGGGGTTAGCTAGGGAAAATAAAACACATGTGAGACGACGCAGGAGGGAAGAGGGCATGATTAACGACGCCGACACTTTGAAGGCAGGAAGACACCTGGCGACCATCTTGTCTCCATGGGCTCTGGACAGACGGTAATGCTTTAGTGTGTAGGAATTAGACTCAACTCATCTCACAGCGTTAGCACGGAACCACTGACCAGATGGGGACTAAGCCAGGAGGATTGCCAAGGACTCTACAAATGAGACCCGATTGCTGGCTCCACCAGCAGCAAAGAAATCTGTTGATTTGGCAACAAACTCAGTCAATGATGGATAGTACATTACTCTGTGAGCTAGTTTACTTCCCTTATTGACTATGATTGTGTCAAATCCCTCGCATACGCCTGCACCAGGGAAGACTAATGAAGTGACAGGGCTATGTGTATTTTCCAGACAGGATACTGTACACTTCCTGTCTATACCGATCCACAAACAGCCATTGTTTTATAGTGCCTAGCAAACAATAAATATCAGGCGCCTGAAAAGCCTCCCGTCTCCATGACCCTAAATAGACAAGCTCAAAAGTCCCAACTGGTGTACGACATACGAGCAGCTAATAGGAGTTTGGAAATAAACATCCGTGTTTAACAGCTCTGTCATTTCAGGAAAACATAAATAGGATGTCTAAGGATCGCTAAACTGTTTGCCATGTGAGAGCTGCTGCCGTCCGCTGAGCTTCTCTGTTCAAACATTACAGGATATATACAATGTTTTCCTCTCATTTTTCCCATGAAAAACAAAAAAAGGACCCTGAAAACTATGTTTATCAACACCCTCTACACCCACCCCTCCAACTAATAAACACATAGTAAAATATCGGCTTCCCAAGTTATAGATGACAATAAGGCTTGACAGGAAAAGTGGCGACACAGAGGTACACTTGAAGCTGAGAAAGGCCCCTGGGTTTCAGCCATCTGTGGATCAGGATTTAGTTCGGCGTGATTAGACCTAACAGGTAGGTGGGTATGAGGGAGCTGGGGTTGTTCCTGCGGCATCAGCATCAAGTGTCTTTTCCCGGGCAGGTGTTTGTATATAATTGGAGGGGCAGTTAGCCACAGCAGGCCCAGAGGGCTAAACTACTAACAACATTGTCATTCAGCTCCCTTTGAAGAAAACAATGATGAAGCCTGACCATTTGGTATGCTTTTTATGACATTTCAGGAGAATATGAATGTTGCTGTTGTTGATAAACCGCTAATAAAGACTCATCTTGTGTGCCTGATTAATGCCTGATGGGTCAGCTAGATTTTGAGCTGTAACCTTTTTATTGCTGTGACTGTCTTTAGTTTGACTGAAAATCTTATATCACTTAAGAATAAATACTGCATGACCAACAAAAATAAATTTAAATAGAAAACAGAAAAAAAAAACTCAAGTGTACAGACCAGGGGTCGGCAGCCCAAAATGTTGAAAGAGCCATATTGGACCAAAAAAAAAACCAATAAATATGTCCAGAGCTGCAAAAAATTAAAAGCCTTATATAAGCCTTATCATGAAGGTAACACATACTTTATGTATATATTAGCTATATTAGCCTACTATTAAAATGACTAAGTTGGCTACAGATGCATAATGAGCCTTAATGATAAAATGTTTATTTTCCCCACAGCGCATCCTGTAGAGAATGACGCACCATGTGACTACTCTGTTGTACGATGCCTTTTAAAAAGATAAAGTATATCTAATCAAATTAATACAGTTTGAGTTCTGTGCAAATGTCAAGTAAGTCAGTGCAAGGGTAAAACGCAGCAGCATTGTCTTCTCTTTTGACACGCAACCAACGCAGCTATCCTCTGACCTGAGCACCAAAATCCGATTATATTACCAACTGTCATTCCAAATATATACTGAAAAAAATCAGAAATAATTTTATAAAAACAACCACTTTGTTACTCAATATGTGTCTATGAAGGATTATGTTCTTACCCGTTTAATGTAACTTCTGTTTTCGGACATCACTGGTCAGCTTCTCAACATCGGGCATATAAGATGTAACTTGTGCTGAACTAATGTCCTTGATTTGCTGATCGGTGATGTTGCCTGCAATTTTAGTGGCCCTTTCCTTCACTGTCTTAGCGGAGAGCGGCATGTCTTTGATTTTCTGTATTATCTCGGTTTTGTTTTTGAAGTCTGGAAATAGGTCTGATATGTTGATGAATGTAGTCACCATCTGTGAACAGTTTTCCACGCTTTTATTATCTCTCGGGTTGCAACAAAACTTGCAGCAGTAGTGGAGTTTGGGGATGCAATCCACTTAAATCTATTTTTGCGCTTCTCTAATTTCTCCAGAAGTAATGCAATTGCACTTTTTGTCTCACTCCCAACTAAGTACTGGCTGCAAATGTAGCATGCTTTCCCTGGAAATGTCTTTCCACATTACTCTTTTTGTTATTTGGCAACTTCTCGCTACAGAGCAAACATTCAGGCAATCCTTCCGCATTGGCAATGAATGCAAATGATTCGGCCCAAGAAACATTGAATCCTCTGTTCTCCTCGGTTATTTTTCTCTTTCTACCTTTGGGTTCCATGGCCCATCACACAGCTGCCGGTTCTGTTTACAACAGCTACCTGCCTGGCATCCCACCCTGCTGATAGGCTACGTGTGTCGCAGCCTATGACGCAAATCTTCCTTGACAGAAATGTTGAAATTTAAGATTTATTCTTCACATTTTTACAGCATTGGAAAACATTAAGATTGTTTGTGTCATATTTGTCCTCCTACAGAACCATATCAAAACAAAAAAATATATCCCTCCCCCATCTTTTCCCATTTTTTTTCAAACATTTTTGAAAAAGCTTCAGGGAGCCACTAGGGCAGCGCTAAAGAGCCGCATGCGGCTCTAGAGCCGCAGGTTGCCGGCCCCTGGTATAGACGAAGCCTTCTTTCCATTACATGCAATATTTGTGTATTTCAATACACACAAAATTACTGTGTTGTTCTGGGAGGTTGTGGATGTGTATTCAAAGTAGCAAACAGAGCAGCATCACCTGGCATAATAAGGATGGTTTTCCAAAGTATAGCTCACACGCGACTGGTAAAAGGAACAAAAAAAACAAAAACAAAAAAAAAAACAAGAGGCCAGAATGTAGTTAATGACCTCAAAAACCAGTGCCATCTTTCTGAGAATGCGTGATTTCATTAGCTTCTCCACTGTCGCCATGTTTGCAATTGTTTTTTGCTATTGAAACTTACGTAGAAATGCAAAGTTGAACTCTTAACTCAGTACTGCCCTCTAGTGGATGTATTGTCTAACTATCATGCCAACGTCAAGCACACATGGGAGTATGTTGGCAGATGTTCTCAAGTAATTTTTTGCAAGACCGAGCCAAGTCTTATGTCACTGAACTCAGTCCCAAGTCAAGTCAAGAGTCACTTTTTCTTGTAAAGAATAACCTATGTGGAGCTCGTCATCACAAAAACTGCATTGTAATATCCTAGGACTTTAAAATCTGTGCTTACATGTTATCTAACAATGTTTTATAACAGCACTTATATTTATCCGACAAATGCTCTGTACCTTCCTACTAGACAATATGTTCACTTTACTATATTTGGAAAACCTGTAGAAAACATGGGAAATTATTCAGATGAGTAAATGTGTCTAACATGTAAAATAACAGAATAACTAGCACAACTTCATGACACGAAGTATGGTAATAATTTTTAAGACTGAAACACACTTATCCCAGCATTAACACTGGATGCAGGCATGACTTAGATATTGTACTGCTTATGTCTTTCTTTCTTATGAGATTATTTTACATATAAATATAGACGAAACTAGAGCACATTAATTGTCTTTATTTTACGCTGAGGGTTTTTGTCAGACCATTTTATGTTTAACAAATCAGAATTATAACAACGAAGAGAAGCAGCATGGAAAACAGTCCGTAGGTTAATTTGTTAATATAGACAGATAGAGACAGACCCATAATTCTTATTTTATTGGACATTCTGAAGTATTTATATGTGTCTGTAAGTGTTAAAGGCTGAGAAAGGGGATAAGAACAAACGTGAACTTTAATACTTAGAGAATTCTTTCAAGTTCTGTCTGTCCCTCATCTTTGCAGTTTTGAGTTAGCCGCATACATACAACTTCAGCTAATGGAAACTTCAGCTATACTATGCTAATGTACCAGAGACAAAGCAATGGATTATTTGAAGATGTTATTAAAACTTTTTTTCTCAGTTATACTTGCTCTTTTTGGCCGTTATACAGGTTCCATTGAAGTTTTTAACATTTTAACCAATACCGCAACATATAACGCTTGCTTTTAGACAGCCTGTTAAAGGCTCTGGTAGATTTCAAAATAAAAGCCACTGTGCAGGTTTGTGATTGCTGAACCACCAACGATACCAGGTTACCATTCAATCAGTCAGTTTTTCTTAGTGTTTTTTTTAATCCTGCAAGTGGAGAACCACAAAATGTTTATACATTTTGCTGTCGTTCCAGTCAAAAGCAGTATATTGTTTCGCTTCCGTGTTGTGCTCTCTCTGTTTCTCTGAACTTGACAGCCCAAAGTAACTCACACAACACCAAGAAGAGATTTCTGAGTCAGCTCCAGAAAACAACAACAATATACCATGTGAAGAGCAGTGCAAGAAGTCCATCCAACCCCCCCCCTTTTCCAAAAATGGTCATGAATATATGGGATGAATTTATAGTATTTGAATGATGTTGTTTGAAACTAGTGTATTTTATATATAGATCCTCTCTATTTGTCCGTGAAAGTTGACAGTCAAATTAGGTTTATAAAAGGTTCCTGACAAATTCAGTTAAACTAAGACCCAAAATCCTAAAAATGAATTATGCTGCATTAAAATCACTAAACTCACACTTAGAAAAACATTAGACATTGGCAACTATAGATATAACTTAAGAAAGAGCAAGTAGTCCATGTACATGTGTCGTGACCAGGCCTCTATAAATATACACATGGTAGGCCAATACCCACAGAACATGCCACAAGAAAGAATGGCCCTTTGCAGTGGGAGCAGTGGCCTCAGAGCTCTGCTTCAAGCAGGTCTCAAATCAGCGCTTGGGGAGAGCAAAACATATGTTAGCTATGTTATGGTTAGAATTAGCATCCCTGGTTTTAAGCGGATGTGGGTTTGATCCCTTTGGCCTCCAGGCTCAATCAAGTCAATCTAAAATTAGTGGGCGGCCTCTTTTTTCCGGAAGACAGATAATTCCCCCTTGATTGTGGAGAAGGAAAAACATTGGGAAAAGCAAACATGGTAAGGAACGTGAGTCAAGAGCAGGAGTATAACAGTTATGGCAATGCCAAAAATAGTGGCAGGTGCAGCAACCAGCTGTTGCCAATGGGCACATTTGTACTAAAAATATATTAAGGAAAAGAATGGAAAAGCTTTGTATCAGCTTTTAAAGCTTTAAGTATTTATAACGCAGGGCATACTGTTTGTGAAGCCATTTCATTGAGTACTAAAATGACATTATAGGACATAGTCATGCTGTAAAAGGGTAAAAATGAAATAATACTCTTTCAATGACACATAATGGGAGCAACAGACTTGGATCTGCCAAAAATTCCTCTTAAAGTGGGCAATTCATCAATGGGCCACTGTGGCTGTGACCAAGGAAAAAAGGACACAGTCAACTGTGTGTCTGTATCTTTCAACAGTGCCTCTAAACAAAGTGGAAAGCCCATACTGGCCTGAAAGGCAAACTAGGCCTTCTGGCCACTAATTACAGAAGAGCTCAGGGACCGTTAGCTATGTCTGTTTCAACATGCAAATCACATCCAGCTTGGGGGCAAGTTGGCTTCTTTAAACAACTGTTGTACACGGCTTGTTTGGTTGCTTTGGTTATATTTGTGCCTCTACTTTTCTTTTAAATGGCACAAACAGAAACGCCACTTGGACAAATCAAGTAATGAACGGAAAAAAAAAAAAAAAAAAAACATCTGCACAATCTGATTGTAAATACCTTCTTTGTGTCAGCATATTAATGACTAAACATAAATCCATCATCAGACCCTATTTAAGGGTGATCAGTTTGAGTATTGCTAAATAATCATGTAATGGAATGTGAATAACATGCACACATAACTACAAATGAAACTAAAAAAAAAAAAAAAACATGGCTGCAGCCTTGGCTGCTGATGTCATTACATTATCAAGAGTCTCTCCAAAAGGGGAAAACTGACACAAGAAATACGTTTTGCTGTGCTATCCTGTTTTGTACATTTCCTGAAATCCAAGGTGTATGGTACAGGAAAAAAAAAAACAAGTTTGAGAAGGAAGGTCAAACTTTAGCGTTTGTGGTCTGGAAAACCCATTAGGTGGATGGAAGGAAAGAGACAAGGTCTGAGTTATTTCCTCTCTTTTTTTTCTCTCCATCATGTGAAAATAAAAAATGTTGGGGTGCTTAATCTTCCTTGGAGTGTCATTGTGGTTGCTGTTGAGAAGGAAGCTATGACAAGAGAATTCAGGACGCACTTGTGCTCTGCAACAGAATGGGGCAGCTGCCTATGCATCTGGTGCCAAGGGGTCATAGGGTTGAGGAAAAGTGTTTTTTCAGTTGTGTACTCGTCTGCTGGCCTGTTCTCTCACTTAGGACCACAAACCAATCAAAACAAATGAAGGGAATTCTAATATTTCCTGAGTCAGATATTATCAGGTGTGTGTTTGTTTTTTTTTTTTTCTTTCACTTTACCCAGAAATCTTTTTTTTGTTGTTTTTTTTTTTTTACATGGAAACTGATTTCCATGGAGTTGCTTTTGCTGAACTACAAAACTGCAACATTTGCCAGGGATCAGTTTTGTGATTCCATGGCTCACTAGGTTACCTATTTCTAGGTTGCTTGTCTGTCTTGACCACAAAAGAACAAAACATGCCTTGTGTATCCTCAGTTTACAATATCAGACCGAAGACAAGTGCTCTGGGTCAGCCTGCCAGCTGAACCTAGTTACTTTGGAAGCATTTCGTCAATACAGGCCCAAGTCTTTTGTGAGTTCACTGTTCAGACCAACCCTGTGGCTTTCCTCAGGTGCTCAGCATTTCCCCGCTGCCTTCCAAAGCAAGCGTATTGGTTAACCACCCAAACCACTCGAGCATAATGAAATCTCCGATTCACAACACACTAAATGTATTGGCAGCATTCCATGGAACCTAATCCAGGAAGTGGAAACATTTATGCAGACAGACATTTGTTAAAAACTTTTAATGAATAATTTCTTATCTATATCTTAACTTTCTAAGTTTTTTTCCTCATCTGAAACTCCCAACAAGGAAGAAGGGAGGACAGACAGTGCTGCCTCTGTGCACAAGGACTTGCTAAACACAGAAGGCAGCTGTCCTGGAATGTGAACTGGTATATAAGCAAGAACTAAAATTATGGCTCTGGCCATTGCTAAAGAAAATAAAATTGATGCAATCTGTAAAGCATGCAGCTTTTAATTAGTGGCTTCCGTCTCCTAATTGGTTTCTCTCCATTTCCCTCCACCTTAATTCAGGATTGGGCCAATTGGCCATGCTGCGTTTAGAGAGCTGTGTTTGTCTTGAGAAAAACCATACACTATAATCAAGGGCAGCAGAGAGAGAAGGGTGCAGAAACAGTCAACCTCATTCTTTTTTTAAGTTTTCTCTTTTTTTTTATAGATGAAAAAGTTGTGTGAACAGAGGATAAGCCTTGTTTCATGTTGTGAACAAACATCATTTGTTCTAAGACATAGAATGAGGAAAAGCTCTTTACTTGCATTGAACCTAAGAATTTTCATTGAGCATGAAAAAAGACCAGCTTAAATTATTTTATCCCTAACAAGTGGTGGGAAGTAAAGCAAATCATAAGCTCATTTCACACTGCTGTTTCAAATTGGGACTGATAAATGCTCATCTCTATCCTCTAAGGAACATGTAGTACAACATGTAGTACAGGGATAGGCTATTATACTGCAAAACTAACAGTCAAAACAGTTAGAGGCAAGCTGATGTTTATACACTGAAATAGATCACTTTATGTATTCTTTTTAAAGGCAAACACCAAATAGTTTCACCACTTGTTTGAAGCTACAGTCTAACTAAGAACTAGGTCTTTCAGTTTTGAATGTGAAAATACTGGCTTTGGCCCAAATAAATAACACCATTATTGGTGTATGTATGTATGCTAACCAATGTATGGTGTTGTATAAACTTAGTGTGCCCATTCATTTCACCAGTTGCATCTATGAATACTACCACAGAACAGCATTTACAATCATGTTGGACAGGTGAAATTTTAACATTGTTGGATATTTTAAAAGAAGTCAGCTGGCAGTAATTGAAAGACAGTGTGCATGAATCCAGTAAGCATTATAATTTAATAGCTGTTGGCGTTGCAGAGAGTATGAAAAAAGGCAAACAAAAATTTAAACAAAATAACTTTTTAAAAAGGTACAAATTTAGGATTTGCTGGCAAAGCATGACAAACGGTCTCTCTTGGGAAGATATATGGCTTCTCAGTAATGTTGCTCTCTATAGAAATTCAAAATATGCATAAGGGAGGATCAAACCGTTACTGGAAAACATGTTTACAGTGATGTCATGTGATGTGATGGATCTGTGTGTAAGATCAAATCAGTTCTGAGCCAGAACCACTTCAGAACTTACTCAAGCAGCAGCCTTTAACTTGCACTGGAAGCACTTTGCTAGGAAAAGGCTAGGATACAGTGCAACACCAACTCCCTTCAACCAGAAAGAGAAAATGGTTGCAGCTCATTTTGCACCACAGGGGAAGTGAAATATAAAGATTTTTGCACATCAAATGCTGGAATTTCCTTTTTATACAACCATATTTGCAGCACATATTTAATAACAGAAATGATATCCTATTCATCCAAAAGCAGACCCTCTGCTTATTTAACAAAGGCTCTTCAGAATGGCTTGTGGAAAGTGCATTATCTGAATGCAAATGTTTACCCATGGCCTAACAAAAGAGTCATGTTAATTGCATGCAACAAAAGCTACCTATGAGTGAAAACACACAGGAGATTACAAAGCTAAAGCTTACTGTGGTATGTTTATAGCTGGGTATGTATTCCTTTAATGGTTTTGTGACAGAGCAGAGACAAGTTAACACTTCCTTGTAGCTTTCTGTGAAAGGTGTAGGAGTATAGTTTGTTTTGTTATTTGATGATGTACATCTTGCAGTTGTTTCATAATGTCAGCATGTTCTGCAAATGAAACGGGTGTGAAAACAGCTGGAACCTGTAACTGGAAAACTGCTTGTTGAGGGTATGGACTGTTGGTTTCAAAACATGGTTTGATAACACCAGTGAAATCTTTTCCCAAACCACTACTCCTGGACTTTGGGTAAGCAGGAGAGATAAGTGTGGGAAAGAAAAAGAGAACAAAAAAATATAAGACAAAAAACAAAAAAAAACAAAAACGCACAGAGCCAGAAACTGAGAACAGAGGAAAAGGAGATAAAAGCAGCGAAAAGAGCAACTGTTGGGTTGCTGATGGCTTACAGCCGGGCTTCAGGGAGCAATCACTTGAGGTCAGGGACAGGTCTGGTTGCCTGGTACTAGTGGATTCTCTCTCTCTCTCTCTCTCTCTCTCTCAC
>NC_136610.1:13904474-13914716 GCF_933228915.1 Telmatherina bonti | reverse complement strand
TATTATATATATATATATATATATATATATATAATATATATATATATATATATATGTGTGTGTGTGTGTGTGTGTGTGTGTGTGCTGTGTGTGTGTTTGGCTTGTTGAAAGGCTTTATGCTGCTTTTCAGACATACCAAATCTTGACTTGTTCCTGACTGCAGGGTTTGTGGGACAGTGGGGGGTTTAACAGCACCAGAGTTATTTAGTTCTTGGACACGGTGGCCTCGGCTGCCGGATGCAAGTTTGACTCAAGGGCAAAATCCAGAGTGAAAGCCTCTCATGTTTTTGACTGGTTGCCAGCTCGGCTCTCTGTGTAGCTCACCGTCTCTTGCTCCCTGTCAATCTTAGCCCACTCAGCTCTTCAGTCCCCCTCCCCGCTCCCTGTGATTTACTCTCTCTTTTCCTCCACTCGGGTTCTCCTCTGATCCTGTCCCACATCAAAATCAGACTGACATAAAGCAGGTCCAATGTTCCTCTGCAGACAGCATGGCCTCCTCCAAAGTTATGTTCCAAAGTTATGTCATCTCTGCAGAGGGATGTGTGCATTAAAAATCTTCAACTGCTATCATAAATTACATTTGTGGAATGTAAAGGAACTGAAAAGCAGAAAAGATGCTGGAGAGTGGCAATTTACGTGTTTCAAAATTAAATGACAAAATTAGTGTAGCTGGTTGGTTGCATTTATTAAAAAGGGGAAAAGTGATGAAACTATAGTCTTTAATCATCATCATGCTGATGATAAGGTGTTTTTGTAATAAGTCATTCAATCAAACAGTCAGATGACTTTTGATTTGCTTTTCCAATTCAAATCTAAAAATCTTATTGCCAAACTTAAAAAGATTTCCTCTGTCTGCTATCTCTGCATCCAACTGGCCATGTTGAGGCATCTTGATGCAAAATGTTTTATAACATCGCCTGGTAGTTGCCAGTTAGCTTTTATGATTTCAAGACGTTTTATGCTTTGTTACCAAACTCACTGCCAGGCATTGTTGTAGCAGAGATCCCGGCGCGTTTTGGAGCATTTTGGCTCATCTGTCATCAGTGCAGAATGTGAGGAGCCGATTTGATTGGGTATTGGGGCGTTTTTGGAGCACATTCATAACTTGTTGGGTGCGTGCTGGGTACACGCTCAGGTAGTACTTTTTGGAGGCGTTTTGACACGCAGCTTGCCAAATCTGCTTTCTATATACTGAAACCGCAAAAAACACAAAAGACGTCTTTGGCAGCCAAAGAGTTCATTTAAATCATAAGCTGTAAGCAAACTGTATTATGTAGGATAACTAGTAATCTGTAACATATACTTTTTGTATGTAATATTTCCAACACTTCCTGTCACAGACTAATAAAGTTTCCCAACATTTCTCTCCATGATATTGCTGTAAAGGGGGATTTTTTTGTTTTGTAAAACGGATATAGTCTAAAGCTTGAACTTTTTTGTACCAATAGCCAGTAAAATTATGTGTTACTTCATATCTGCTGTAAAATTACACTGGTAAAGTATAAAAAGCATAACAAAGATGTGACATCCAGGGTGGCAGTCATTTTTCCTGCAAACTGTTGATGAAACATCTGTTGACAATGCCTTGTTTAAAGTTCTGCAGATGCCACACACCCAGCTATTGCAGAATTAGCTTTTTTTTTTTTTTTATAGGTAGCGAATGAAAGAGAAGTCACATGTTCTTGTTGCTCAATTACGTTAAAGTACAGGCCACCTTTTGAAAACAAATCATCCTAAATACAAACTTAAATCTCATTTTATGAAACTTCTTTGGAAATTTGGCACCCTAATAAGAGAATGGGATATTTGTCAGGACTTAAGACTGCAAGACATCCGACATAAGTGTCGTGCACAATGGTGTGTGAATGCGTCAAAGACAACCACTTAGATTTGTAGCGAAATGAAAGATGTTCAGATCTGTCACTGACCTCTCTGACCTTTTGGTTCCCATCATACTCTGCATTTTTTCTATGTTGTGTGCTCTGCATAAACCCAGTGTGGCCCATCTCCATGTCAATATGACTCATCATGGCTTCTGAGGATTGTGGACTGACAGGTTAGGAAACCACATGCATCAAATGCCTACAGGCAGGGAACGCAGTCAGCTCATGTCTCCTCAGGCAAGCCACTTATTCTGCCAGACAGCCTGCTATCATGTTTTACAACGGGGTTGGGGGGGGGGCAAAAAGTTTTTCTAAGAAAAGAGAATTTGGTCATCGTGTTGAGTTTTCCATTTAAATCTTCTCTCAAGTCTGAGGGCCGTGTGAGTAACAAACACAGCTAATGCCGTGCTGCTGTAGCCATCTAAAGCTAAAAATAAGACACCTGAGTTGCGGGGGCGTTTATTTGTAAACGCTTTTGTAGACATTTTTCAGTGCAGATCAGCTTGGAGCTGGCCAAGAATGTGCTCTGAAACAACGCTCCAAGGAGAAGATTCCCAGCATTCCTCAGTGGTTAAGGAGAGGTACTGGCCTTCGCAGATAGGAAGTCGTCTGTCATTAGGGGGTAATCACTTCTTGAGGAGGATTGCAATTCCTGGAATGATTACTGTTGTTATCGGCAGTGAAACTTGGCACAAAGAGAGCGGATGAGGGATTTTTTTCCCCCCCCCCCCCTCTTGTGTTTTTCCTGTTTTGTTTCTTTCTGTTTGGATCAATTTGACCAATCCACTGCGGGAAAAGCCACGTTTTTATTTCTTTTTTTGTTGTTTCTTTAAAATCTCAGAATCTTGCTTTACTTTTTGCTCATAAGTGTCGTGCACGATGGTGTATGAATGCGTCAATGTTGACTCAAAGCTAGCTGGTATTTCTTACCTGGGGGCATTTCCAATTACTAATGGCTCATGTGTAATGATGCTTATCATGTCAGTGGTGCAACGAGGTAGATGAGAGCCGTCGTGGAGACTCATGTTAGCACAACAGAGAATTTCTTGAAATACATGTTATCTGCGGTGACTGGCTGTCTCCCAGGACACTTATCTGTGTTTTTTTTTGCTGGCTCTTGGTCCTGCAGTCCAACTGGTTTTTGGCCTGAACTCTCCATTTTCCTTCCATCTCTTGGTTTCTGCCTGTCGAGCCAAGACTTCAGGTGGAATGATGGCGTTACGAAAAGAGTCCGTCAACGCTTGCCGGACATGCCAAGCAAAGTATTTGTCTTTTGGAGTCCCTTCTTTCCCTCCTCCTTCTCTTACTCCACCCCTCAACCACCACCACTACCCCCGGCTCCTTGAGAGCAGGAAGTGTATCTTGTTAAGTGATGGATGGGCCCCCTGCTCTTACTGAAGGAAAAGGGGGGGGGGGGGGGGGGGGGGGCTTTCTTTCCCTCCAGGGCAGTCAGATGAGTTTAGCAGTCTCTAAGCTCAGGGTCGGAACTGCTTTCTATAAACGCCTTGGAGCCCTTGGAGCCTGAGCGCCTGGAAGCCACAGGCACTTCTCCTTTGTGTGTGGAGGGAATTAATGGATGATAAAATAGCAAGTTGCTTTCTTTTGTTTGTTTTTTAACATCAGAAAAATGGAACTGAAATGAAAAGTATCAATCTTCAGAGCGTTTACTGGAAGTTCTATCAGTTTACACAGAGTTAGCGGGCACACGTTGGTCTGTTGTTTTGCTGGGGGTCAGCAGGTTTGTGTTGGCTCGCAGTCAGGAGATACTTCCAGGGAGAGCAACTCAGGAAGTGTCCCTGGGACGTCCTCTGCATAATGCAACACGCTTCACTGCTACTGGCTCGACCTGCTGTGACAAACAAGCCCAGGCTAAAGTCCCCCGCTGCATCCGTTTTTCCTTTAGCCTACGGTTTTGTGTAGGTAAATTTCCAGTTACCTGCAGGAGGATCCATTACAACAAATTACAACAACATCCAGCTTTCCCTCCATCCATCTCCCAGCAGGTCTCCTGAGCTTCCAGGCATATCCTGCTTTGAATAACCTTGACGTTATTCCTCTGTCTATTTAATGACAGTAGAATGTCATTCACATATCCACCCCTCCTTTAAAGCTGTGGAATAATACAAGACCTGCAACAACAAGAACATTTCCTATAATGACAAGTTGCTCCTTTGTCAGCCATGGCTCTGTTGTGGTTACCTCAGGGTAGCTACTAATGTTTGCCTCTAGTTTCCGTCCTCTCATGTTCCATAGAAATAAACAGGAAAAGCAGAAGATAAAAAACAGGGAAACCATTCGTTGTCACAGTAACCTTGAATTAGTTGTTCAGAAGGAAACTATAGCAAACCATAAAAACAAAATTCTTGGTGCATTTACCAAAGTGATGCAATTTGGATTTGTGCTGCTTCAACTTTCTTGTAATTTCATTAAGTAGACTTGAAAAATAGTTGTACAGATCATCAATAACTTTCCGAGCCTCTTCTTTGGAGGCTGGTTGTCTTTTTGTTTGGTTTTCTGTTAAGATGATCCCCACTGCTGTAACAGTGTTGAGGTCTGGGCTCTAGGAAGGACTTTTCTCTCCCTAAGACCTGTTGGCACTGATTTCATTGCTACAGCTAATTTGTCATTTAACTAACCTTTTCTCCTTGTTTCCCTTCATGAAGAATGGCTTCTTAACAAGCCACCCTTGCAAGGAAACCATTTCTGTTTAAGGTTCAGGCAACAACTAGCATCTCTCCAGTTGTGTGTCAGAACTTTGATGGATAAGGTCCTGTTTTAAATGGACTTTTAGATACTATTCATCTGCTGTGTATACTTGGAAAGCACCTTGTTGTTGCAAATCCATCTTCAAACTGATTTATCTTTGGCTTTTGTTTTTGATGCACCTACAGGAAAATTGGAACAATTCTTGTGTCTTTGTAACACCTGTTCAACCCATGAGTTAGGTGCCAACATTAATTATTTTTTAGGTCAAATAAACATAAAAACATATACTTCCAAAAATGTTAAGGTACAGGGACTGGACAAAAAAAAAGGGTATTAAAAAAATCTGCCAACGTGCTTTTAAAACAAACAAAAAAATACATCTTCATTGCGCTTTTTCATATACGGGGAAGCATACATTAAACAAACAACATAACATAACATGACATAGATGTTCATGGTCTGTGTTCAGTTTGAAGAAGACAAAAGGGGGCTGTCAGGCTCATACCAGACATGGTGCATGTAGAGTAGCAACAATAACAGCGTGATATGCAGACAAGAGCTCAAAGACTGCTGTTCTGATCCCTCCAACCTACACTGATTACTCCTGACGTGACCTCCTGCATGGCTTGCGTCTGCATGTATCTCCTGCTTCGTCTCTGCTGACCAGAGTTTGGCCCCGCTGTGGCCTGTCTGGCCCAAATCCAGCAGCTCAGAGCTCTTAAAAGCCAACTACTCACTCACCAAGTCTTTGGAGAAAAGCAGCAATGAAAGTGTGAGTTCAAATCAATAGTTTTTGTAGCCATCCTTTGTGTCATTGCTCATATCACAAGCTAATTTTTAATGAGTAAAATAAATACAGTTTTCCAAATCCCAACTGTCCTGCACCTTGTCGACTTGTCAAGCGGTATTCTTTACCACTGTTTGTCATGGCCTGGTTGAGGACAGCAAATGGAGACAGGGCATATTTGTCTGTCTGTGTTTGAAAGGCGCCTGCCACCTAATGACATCTGACAAGCAAGACGGTGGCGGCTTTGGGTACTCAAGGACTGTTTTGGGGTCACAGAGATGTGATCTGTAGGAAGTGAAGGGTTTATCAGATAACGTCAACATTGTCTCCTTGCTGACTGCCAGAAGCGGAAAACTTAAATTTCACAGTTTAAATCTCAGGCATTTGCTTCATGGCCCTCTCTAAGGAGCCGAGCAATCATTGCAGGAGTGGTGAAAGCTTCTTCATCTCCACTAGAATACGTGAGCACACTCTTAAGAGGTTAGAGGTCAGGACTATGGCGTGCTGAGACTATTTTTGTGGCACCACAGTGATTATGTACAAACAAGGAGTTGGAAAATAAGAGTTGCATGGAAAATGGTGTGTAAGGGTTTGTGAAATATGACGGTAAAACAGATGCTGTCTGTTTTCTCTGCGTCCCACAGGCTCTAATGCGTCCAGGTCGCCTCGACCGAATCATCTACGTGCCTCTCCCAGATGCTCCAACTCGGCTGGAGATATTTTCTCTCCAGTTCCGTAACATGCCAGTGGCAGAAAATGTGTCCCTTGATGATCTGGTAAATCGGACCAACAAGTATTCTGGAGCAGAGGTGAGTTAACATGAAAAGCGACTGGCACTTAAAATGTTCTGTTACTGATTTTAAATCATTTTAGCATTAAAAAGGATTTTTTTACTTTGTAAAAGTTGTATTTAGAGTTTAAGTAGTACATAAACAAGTCTATGCTCCGTGTTTGTCACATCACAGATAAAATTGTTGGTAACCATTCAGCCGTAATCGATGATACAACCCCAATTTCAATGAAGTTGGGAGGTTGTTTATCACTGTGTTGGGTTTTTATTTTGTCTTGTGCAAGTATACTGCAGAAATACTGCAACAATGACCGCAGCAGAGGACCCTTAACGGGATCATTGTGTATTTACCCACAATGCAATGCAAATTGCAGGAAGTGACTTTTTTTTGTCTTAGTCTGCTTTCTGTATTTGGTCTGCTTGAAACAGGTTGTGACCTGCGTTTGTAGGTTGACCGAGTTGGCTTCTCGGTCCGAACCAGAATTCATTTGGTGCATTCACATTCCCCCAAACAAAGCAGACTCTCTGAGCAAACAGACTTGGATTCAAATCAAAAAGGCTGATGTGGATGTGCCCTAAATGCTGAAGCTTTGTTGGTGGAATTCTTTCCCATTCTTTACTTAATGTTAACACAAAGGGGGTGACAGAGCCTTTTCTGTTGTTGGCCCCAAACTGTGGCGCTGCCGTCCCCTCCACATCAAAACCTCAGCAACAGCGGATATTTTTAAAACTGATTTAAAAACTAATTTGCATGCCATGGCTTTTAAGCCAGGCTGAGTTTGTTTTTACATTTGGGTCCGTGTGTTTTATTCTCGTATTTGTACTAGGGGACAAGGGGAATTTTTTCTTTTTGGGTTATCATGCAATACTTTTGCATGCCCTTGTAACATGTATAGAATGCCATGTGTGTGTGAGTTATGTTGACTTGATGCCCAGAAGGAGAACATCTAAAGGAACTGAACTAATGGCTTTAAAGGTGGAGTATGTAAGATTTTCAATATTTAAAAAACAAATTAACTAAAAATAACTACAATCATAATTAGATAGTTTTTTTTTTAAACATGTAGGTTCCAGTCTGTCCATATTTGATGCGTTATTAAATTACAAGTTTAATTAATCACACAGACCCTTCTTAAATGTTTGCCTACCAGTAAAAAAAAAAAAGTGCTTTTTTGTCATTTGTCATTAATTGAACTTGTAATTTAATAACGCATCAAATATGAACAGACTGGAACCTACATGTTCAAAAAACTATCTAATTATGATTGTAGTTATTTTATTAGTTAATTTATTTTGTCACCTGTCATGGGCACTAACAGCCCCATACCATCACAGATGCTGGCTTTTGAGCTTTGCGCTAACAACCCAGATAGTCCTTTTTCTCTTTTTTTGAGGACACCATGCCTATGAGTTCCAAAAACCATTTGTAAATACTTGTCAGACCACAGCACACTGTGTCAATCCATCTCAGATTAGCTTGGGTCCAGAGAAGCCAGCAATGTTATATTCATTTATTTATTTATTTTTACTTGCAGAAATTACCTCAGATTCTCTAAGTATTTTGATACAGTAATATGGGCTGTGTATAATAAAAGCCCAGAATTCCTTGCGACTGTGCATTGTTCTTAAACGATTGACTATTTGTTCATGCAGTTGTTCACAAACTGGTAAACCTCATCCCATCCTTAGTTGTGAATGATTGAACTGTTCGGGGGTGCTCCCAAATGAAGCTAGCTATTGCTAGTCAAAGACTAATGTGGCATGGTTGGTCTGTTTATACCATGGGATAGTTATTTAACATTTCAGTTTTCAAATCTTATGATTTGAGACTTTACTGAGACAATATAGACGACTGTGACTTTTAGGATATTTTGTACATTCATGCTGATACATGTGAGGTTTATTCCAATAACAAACTTTTTAATTAAAGTGAATAACATTATATTAATCCCCAAAGAACAATTATATATTATTCACTCATTTTCTATACCTCCTAGTTTAATTCAGGGTAGCCATCTTCGGCATTCAGCAGCAGAGGGGCAGGGTAACACTCTGGACAGGTCACTAGTCCACTGCAGGGCCAACACAGAGACACAAACAGCCATTCATGCTCACACTCACTTCTGAGGAGAAATTAGAGTGACCAATGAACCTAACATGAATGTCTTTGGATGGTGGGAGGAAGCTGGAGTACCAAAAGAGACCCACGCATACACAGGAAGAACTTCACACAGAAAGGCCACTGTTTCAACCTACCCCCCAACCCCCACCCCAAGTTTGAACATGTGACCTTCTTTCTGTCGGGCTGCGGTGCTATCTACCATACACCATGCAGCCCATTTACTATGTTATGTTGATTAAATCATTGGTGAAAAATTAAGTAATAAATAAGAAATGACCATAAAGTGTTTCATTTCTGCTCTACATCCTGGACATTTGCTAATAAAGTTGTCCCAGTTGGGTTTCTAATGGAGGCGCAGTTTGAGCTTTGGAAAGTTTAGTCAGCTGCTCACACATGTAAACAAACTTTCCCCTTGGAATGGTTTATCATAACAATGTTAAAAACAAAGAAGGTGCCAGGACTACCAACATGAATCATTCCTGCATCACTGCATCCAAACTAGCGTAGAGAAATGTTGCAGGAATCACACACACAGAAATCAACAAGATACAGAGAAGATATGTTTTTCACACTCTTCTAAAAACCAATCAACTGTCAGTGTCAAAAGACATTTTTGATATTTGCAGGTTGTTTTGTCAAGTCAAATGTGATCAAAATAAAAACAAAAAAAAACAGATGGATCACACTGACAGACTGCCTGGACACTTAAAGAGTAATTTATTTTTACGTCATTAATCATCAAAACAGTCAAACATTTATATTAGTTTTTATTTCTGACATAGAGATGGGGGATTAGCCAATTTCCAAGAAAAACCTTGCTGTCACAAGCCTGCGTCTTCCCTTTTTCACTTCCTTTGCTGTTTAAGAAACTGTCTGCACTGCAGAGATGGTTTCAGTTTTCCATGATGTCTTCACTCGTGTCTGTGCTGTGTCACTGAGTTCCCTCGTGATCTCACTCTGGACTGCGAGTAGTTATACAAACACTCCTTTGTGTGACATTTGTCTGCCACATGATTTGCATTGTCGTGCACAGTTCTATGAAGAACGCATCGTAACTGGGACGAAGAAACAAGTATTCTAATAGAAGATTTCTGTTTCTTCCCACTGATGTGATGTCGACTGTTGTGGTTTTGTGATCTATTTTCCCCATTTCTGTCTTGTTTCTTTCAGAGAAATTCTGTTTGTCCTTTAGCTTTAAACCGACCCATAGTTCATACGCTATGTGACGGGAAAAAAAAACATTCTTCTGAGATGCACAGTACATTTTTGCCTGTGAAAAATAATCCCTGCTGGATGGGTAGACTCTGAGGGTTATGGACTTGACAAAAACGTCATGCTGGTCTTTTGACAAGCACACAAAACAACAGTTTTTAAACACAGGGGACATAGCCATTGCTGTGAAAACACAGATTTTCTTGTTGTCATAGTCATTCTTTCTGTCTGACATGTTTGTGAGTACTGCTTGGCACAGAAAAAACGTATGTCCTGCATCTTTACTTCGACTAACTACTGCAGGAGCTGAGTTTTTCTCACTTTAAGTAGATTTTAAAAGTAGTCATTTGATGTCTTTTTTTCACACATATACCACTTCACACTATCAGTAGGCCAACATATGTGAAAACACAGTGTATCTTTCTTAAAATGTGTGTTTTCTTCCTGTTCAAGCATCATTATTCAGATTATCAATCTTGGGTTTAGAATAAGGACTGGAAAATTAAAGCATGGTCAGCAAATGAAATAGTTTGGTTTAAATAAAAGAAAAAAACTTGAACTTATTTCTTTTAATCTGAGCTGATTCTGTTCAGACCTGTTCATGTATAAGACCTAATTCCACATAACACTCCCAAAACATAGGCAGTAAAACAGGATGCAACTTGATCCAATAGATTTTACTTCATTTCACTTGTCCATATTGATGCACCTGCTCTGCTTGTGCTCTTTTAAAGAGACTTAA
>NC_136610.1:13821974-13899474 GCF_933228915.1 Telmatherina bonti | reverse complement strand
GGAAAAATACATTCCTATTTTGCCTTTGTAATCCCAATCCCCTGGCTCACAGGCCAAATACAAGTTTTCAAGTTTGTGTACAGTTGTCAAATGTGTCTTGATGAAACTGAAGTTGGTGCTTTCCCATAATATGTTGCAACGCATGAAAAAATCTGTGAAGAAAAAGTTATGAAAACCTATTTGTTGGGTCCCATTGCAATGTTACTGTCGTCATTGCATTTGGACAGAAATGTGGTTGCAACCTTACCAAAGCATATTTTACTGTCTACCTACTTCTTTGCAAAAGCTTTGACACCCATGTCCTCTTCCTGTTCACTATGTGTCTACAGTTTTCCCTTTTTCGGACATTACATATGCTTCAACTGTGTTACAAACTGCAGTCAGTGTTCAGTTTATCATCTCCTGCTTTACCATCAGCCAATGTTTTTCCTGGGATGTGCAGGACTTTGCTGTCGTATATCACGCAGCAAAAAAGCTCAGTGATTCAACCCAACATACAATAATACATGTCATTATTTATAAGCATGGCCCTCCTACAGTTGAAAATATTAATCATCAGAAATATGGAAAGTATTATCTCTGGCTGTCAGGACAGCTTTCACACAGAGTTCAAACTTAGGCTAAATACCTAGCACAGATCCATTTATGAGCAGTTTTTTGCTATTTGCTACAGAGCAAACCTAAACCCATTAGAGCCAACTACAGTAAAGGGCTGCAGATCTTTCATATGTGTAAATGGGAAATCTGTGAATGAGGACTGATCTGGGTTTTTCATTGGATTATCTAGTATTCATGTGTCAAAATGTCTTATTTAACCTGTGAAAAAAAACAGGACCTACTGTATCCAAATGAAAAGAAAGTGAATCAACATGTCTATATATTTTGTCTAATTTACAAAACTTAATATGTTGAAATATGCCCTTGAATCAAATTTTATGTCAATAGTAAATATAACTTTTTTTGTAATAACTGTTTAGTCTGAAGCAGTTTAGTTGTCGGTGTGACTACCTAAAGCCTAGACTTTAATTGCATTCTTGGGATTTCAGTCTTGTTCAGAGAGAGAGATGGTTTGCGGATTTGAAAGTAGGAGGCGTGGGGGTGTCACTCAAGAGGATGCGGTTGTTGTCAGCTCGGAGCTAGAAGCTTGTTAAAATCACCTGTCTTCCTACCCGCCTGGAGTAACATCTGGTTTCCCAACCGTGACCTTCCTGCTAACCTCTCCACCCACAACACACCTTTAACTCACTCTCATCCCAGAAAATTGCTTCTGGCTCTCCTTCCTTACCTCTGCCATCACTCTTTCAAACAGAAGCAACATATGATACCGTAATCGCAGTGAAAAAGGATTTAACTTGCACCTAAAAACAAGGTGTGATGATCAAGCCCTAACAGGAAAAGTCCTGGGGGATTTATTACACCTTGTCAGAAACACCAAGTTGGTTCCAGCCTTGTTTGGAGTTTTGTTTAAAAAAAAAAAAAAAAAAAAAAAGTTCTGATCAACTTTTGAAAGTAATTTTTTCCTTTAATAGTTTTTAGCATTATGATGCTAGATATACACATGTTGTGACCAAAAGACCAATTCTCAGTTGCTGCAAAACATGAAGTGGTATGCTCATGTTGAGCTAGTACCTCAAAATTATAATAAAAATAGCGGCGAAACTGGTACTTATTATATAGTTTTTACAAGTGACGACTGAAAAGATGAGAAGCAGGCAGCCAACTTTGTTTATTTCCGGTATACGTCATACGTCACAAGCACCCTCTGTCCAATCAGAACCCTTACCAACCCGCCGCTCTAAAGAGGAATTAAGTGTTTACGTAAACTTCCATTCAGAACTGTTATTTTCATGTAAACTCGTTGGAGAATACGTTAATTCCAAATGATTTCATTCCAAATTTTTTATTCCAAATTAAAAAACATCATGAAACCGTAGCCATTGTGAATTAAGACCTCTACATTTTCAGCAAGAATAGAAAAACTTGTTCTCTCTCCCAGTCCTGCGAGGAAAGAAAAGTGAACCAAATACAAGCAGCAGCCTAAAAAGCCAAAAGCATTATGCTTCAGTGGACAACATTGTTGTTGAACATAATCAAAAATGCGTGTATGGGTCAAATGGCGACTCTGGCTGGGAGACATAGCTTGCAGTCAGATGCGGAACAACTTAGTTCTGATGGAAACAAGGTCAACTCAAGACCGCTAGAATCTGATTCAGCTCTTATATGGTGGGAATGTAATGTATTACGTAATGAAATGTATTTAATTGCCACAGAGACCGCTGCGGTCTACTGCCCCTTCACATAGAGAATTTGCGTTATCATGAACTGCTCTACTGTTGCCATGTTTGCTACTGAAACTGTTGTAGGGACTGGAATTCTGAACGCTACACTGTTCTAGTGGATGCATTGCACCACGTCAACTTAAAACGATCATTAGAAGTACACGGGCAGTGACATTTGACAGATGCACCTAGGTAAAATGAATGGACCTTTAACCTTTGTTCTTGGTAAATGCAAAACTTTGATCTACTTTTCAGTTGTTGCTGAGTCTTTGTTGCTGAGTCTTGCAAAGCCATTTGTACTTAATGTAGCCTTGTGAAAGCAGCCAATGACTAAACACGGTCTATTATTATAATTTTTTTTTTTCTTATTGTTTTATCCTTTTGCTGCAGCGGTTTCTATTTTGTGGTGACTCAAATATGAAAGACACTTTTGAAATGTGACTTTATTCTCCAAAAGATTTGTTTCTGTTGGCTGGTTTGGAGTAATTACAGTCAACTGCATGGTTTATTTACCGGTGGTAGTCATGTGTAACTTAGCATCAACTATAAGGTGCATTCAAAAAACTAACCACTTTTGGACCATTAGCTTTTTCTTTTTTTTTTCTTTTTTTTTTTTTTTTTTTATATATTAAAGGTTTTTTTTTCCCATTCTTCTTTTTCATTTTCGTTGACCTTTTGCAATGGTCAACTTCTAAATATGCGTTTAAAGATGTTGATGGAAATTCGACTTGCAACATTAACATATGTGATATGTTACTCAATAAGTGTCAGATCATGCTCCCAAAAAGAAGACCGATAACATGACAGCAAAATAGAAAATCTAAGCGATACCAAATTACAAATACAGCTTCCTTGTGAAAAATTTTTATTCACGTGATCAGCCTCATGAACAAGTTATACTAAATGATTAAAATCGCTTCACCAGAGAAATAAATGTTTATTTTGTTTGTCTTCTATTGAAAATCAAACATCTGCTTTATTTTAAGCATCACTTCAGAATAAACAGTCAAATAAAAAGACGCAGTCACCACCACAGACACATAGACTTCTTTAACTGTGGATGTCGTGGACCTCCCCTGTGGTGTTTGATTGACGAGTGACCTCTAAGAAGTGGAGTGGAAAAACACCACAGTAATGAGCGCTTGGCAGATGTTGACAAGTTGTTGATAAAAAAGGAGGGAAAGAAAACAGGTTGTCTCCACATGGTCACATCAAGCGTAGGGGTGGAAGTTGATTTTGTAGACGTGGGGACAACTGACAAGAAGCACCAGGCCCCCTCGCACCAGAGCTCGTGGGTCTTTTAGCATCCAGGTTCTTCAAGCATTTTGGTGAAACCTCAAACTGCAGCATTCGACCATATCAGAAAATCTTTGCGTTTAGCCACAGTTGGCTTTGACCGGCTCCGGTCTCCATAGTAGTGGGTCTATTCTGTCCAACAGGGGGAGCGCTGTTTGGTCCAACCCCAGGTGCCTGAGACGCTTGGCTGACGTCCATTCAAACTCAGTGGTGCAATTATTTTCTTAACCCTTTTTTTTTTCCACACTGGCAAAAGCAAGTCTGTTCTGATGCAGAGCTTACAAATCAGGCAGATCAGCAGTCTGCCTCGCCGCCTGCGATGCTTAATATTCCTCTTTAATAGATTACCAAGCATCCCTGCAGCTTGCTGTCAGCAGAGCCAGTGTGTATGAAGCTGTAACTACAGCCGTAGTGCATATTTTGAGTCATGAGGAGTATATTAAAATAGTTTTAGAAATATTTTTACTCATTTATTCATTTTGTTGAACCCTATATTTTGGAACAGAAGCCTGAGCAGCCTGTTTGCGACAATTGAAACCGCAAGAGGAATTTCAACACAAATAAAGCCTTGCATAACGGGACACACAAACACACGCGCACATAAACAAGAAAAACCACCCTCACAGGAAGACAAATGGTTTCCTCTTAACACCTGTTGTGGTTGTGGCTGTTCCTCCTCTGGCTCTGTGCGTTGTCTGTCTGATTTATGGTCTTGTATTTGTTGTTGCAGAGATTTTTATCTTCAAGGACAAAATCACAAAAAAAGAAATCAACAAAACATGTTGTTGTTTGAATATCAGTGGAATTACACAGTGTACAAAGATGAGTTTTCAATGAAAATTTTTAAAAGAAAAATGAAAATCAGAAAAAGATCATATCATTAAATAAACATGTCAGCATTGGCGGAATGTATGTCTGTCTGAAAAGCCCCGAAATTGTTAGCAATTTCTCTGAAATATGCTTGAGTGTTTGTGAATGTGTTTTATCATCTATGATGGTGCCACACACAAACACACATACATGCAATCTCCTGAAATAAAAAATACAAGTTTAACTAAAGCAGTGAGGAAAAGGCGATTCGCGCCTCTCGTCTTTGTGACAACCAAATGCCTCTCTTATCTTCCTCTTCTGTGTGACAAACTTTTGGCTCTGACTTGGGTAAATATGTTATTTTAGTTAAGTTAATGCTGTTAAATTAACTTCAAAGAAGAAAACAGGCCTCTCGCTGTTTGAGCCAGCTGACCTGTTGTGGTCGACAGAGTTCCAGCCATCATGGAGAGGGAACGTTTCCAACTGGACCTAATATTATATATATCAAAAATGAAAGCCTTCACTGTGGTTTTTGTGCAAGTACGTGGTGAACACCAATTGAATTTTTCCTGGGAAATATGAGCCCTTAAACGTACCCAATATGCAGTTTCCTCTTGCTGGGATGGAAGGCATGATGTGGCTAGCAAAATACCGAGCAGAAGTACAGAAACGAAATATAATCAGATAATGATCATTTTCCTGTGTTGTTCTATGAGTTTAATAGGGGTTTGAAGGTAGAGCTGGATAATTTTAAAAGGATATTTATATTTAACCAGACAAGTATTTTTTTTTTTTGGGTTTTTTTTTTGTTTTTTTTTTGCAGATGAGCCTGAAAGTTTTTCATGCCAAAATCATACATCTTTAAAAGCTCACTTCACTATAGAACCAAAAAATATTCAAAAAGTACAGACATACTCATTATTTCATGTGAATGCAGTTTTTAAGCAGAAGCCTAAACATAGGCACATGGCTCAAAGGGGTTTATTTTAGTTTAAAGTTAGCTTGGAAATCGGACCTCCTTGTGGTTTTATGGTATAACCATAATAAGAATTCCAATTTTCCAGATATTTTTGTGTTGGCAACCAGTGTGGTTATATGTTGATGTATTTGGGACTGGAGCTCACAAATTGTGTGGTAAAATTAGCAGGATTTATGTTAAACAGTTGAAATACAAACATAATCTGCTATCTAGTGTTAAGTGTGTTGTGGTATTAACAACACTTTAAAATTGCAGTGCCTTCTGTTTGTTTTATTAAAAATCAACCACGTATCTAAAAAAAAATTGATTTTTCAAGAAGCAGATGATACAAGTGGAGTTACACCAGTATGTTACCAAATGCACACACACACACACACACACACGCACACACACGCACACGCACAACAAACACACACACACACAGGCACATACAGATGTCTATAGGTCACTTCAGTGTGGGTGTGTTTGGTAAATATGCCATCACTGCCTTCCTAAAGTCCAAGGAGAATGTGGTGCTTTCATTCGTATGATTAAGGGGCGAGGACAAATATGCCCTTTAAGATGAGGCCATGCTATACCCCCCTACACACACACACACACACACAAAATAGTTTAACACTGTGTGGCCCCAACACAGGTGCTGTCCCACATGAGTTTTTCCAAAACATGGAATGGTTTTTGCTCTATTAGCACATTTCAATGCCTCATAATGACGTTAAGTTTAGAAGTTTTCCTCCAAGAAAGAGTAACCTAAGATAAGAAGTTCAATGCAATGTGTTGTTGAACAAAGATAATTGTTTGTTGCATCATAGGACCCTAATTCAAAGGCATCAAATTCAAAATGAGTAAATACTTGGATAAAAAACAATGACATGTAGCGGTTTGAACATTAAAAAGCTTTTCTTTGCAGTGTATTCAGTTAAATACAGGTTATAAAGCCTTTGCAAATCATTTTCTGTTTTTGTTTACATTTTACACAGCAGTTTATCTTCATTGGAGTTAGGGTTGTTCAATATTACCCATATTAACAGGGTAGGGTTAGACCCTGTCACACTGAATGGGAATTTATTCCCATGCACATACAAAGAATTTATCTTGGCATGGCACACAAAACACATGTTTTTGTGTTCTTTTTGTAAACAAAAAGAACACAAAAACAGACAGAACATAAACAGTAAACAGAGTCTTTTCATAAGCATGTCTAGATCCAGTTGTAGACAATTAGAACAGGACTCCTAAAATGAGATTCTGTCAGTCAGCCTAACTTTAGGTGTTGCTCATCATGTCAAAGGAGAAACTACAGTATTTTCCATACAGTGAGAATACAACATGGTAAACATTTCTTATTGAGCATTTAAATATTAAACCAGACATTTCAGTTTGAAGGGCATCTTTCTCAGTCACTTTTGTCGTTCTCACGACAAAATTTCTCGTTTATGAAGAATAAATGAGGATCACCCAGCACAAATGAAAAAAGCTGCGAAAACACTGAAGCATTGCTTTTTTTTTCTTTTTCATTTTAGTGGATGTGACATTTCTGTCACTTCACAAAGTTTTATCTTACCTCTGTAGCGGGACAATGGCTACGTTTACATGAGAGTTTTAATTAGTCTTTAATTTCGAATAAAAGTTACATCCGCTTTAAACAGATAAAAAATGACCATGTAAACACCTAATTCTGAATGAAAATGACAATGTGCAATTAAACTTAGTTCTGAAATGAGAGGCTGGTTTATTCACATTTCTAATCCAAACTAACTGATTCCTCTATCATGTAAACGTTTATTCCTGTCAATCGGCACGTGCTCGTTACTTTGTCCCATCCCGATGACAAACATGTGCCATGCGGCCTCCTGTCTCTGGTCCTTTATCTTCCTTCTTCTCCTCCTCAGCTGCTGAAAACAATAAAGCACTACGCTCGTGTTGAGCTGGTACTTCAAAATTATAATCAAAATCATAGCAAAAATGGTTCTTATGATATACTTGTCCAGGTTATGTCCAAAAAGATAGGAAGCAGGAAGCAGAGTTTTCTTTTTTTTAAATTTCCGTAGACATACGTATGTCACATCTGCCCTCTATCCAATCAGAACCCTCCCCAATCTGAAGCGGAATTAAGTACAGGCCAATAAATAATCTATAACAATAATCAGGTGATATAATAATCTTCTACCCGTAGGTCATTTCATTTTTTAATACATCCCCATCAAGGACGTCTAACTTCTAACTGATGTTTGATGCATATTTTACCACCTGACACTTTACAACCATGGATTGTGAAACTGCTACTATTAGACTCATAGACTAGTGCTTGGCTCCATGATTTGTGACGCTTAGGAGTGGTTAGTTGTTTCTACCTCCAGATAATAATAGTTCTAATTGTAATAATGATTCCTGTGGTCATCGTTCCATTTTTCTATATAGACTGGGTTTGCGTGATTCTTTTCTCCCTCTTTGTCACAGTTTTATTTCCAGTTCGTAACCCCAATTCTGCACCGTGATTTCCTTCTATGCTTTATTTCTTACTGTCTCTGAGCTCTCAGCTTTACTATGTGGTGAAGAAAACTCAAACGTCTCAGTTTCATCATCATAGTTTTCTATGGAATCTAAATTCCTCAGCTGAGATCACAAACGTTGCACACGTTGATCCACAGCTCAAACACTCCACTCTGCTGTTAATGATCATGTGCCATGTTTCCGTTCTCTTTTCCTCCTCTGTCTCCCCACATGACTCTCCTCCCTCCACGCTTAACCTCACCTCCCTCTTTTTAACCTTCTCTCTCCGTCTCTCACTCGTGCCTTGTAATCTTAAATAGGTTTCACATGGAGTTGTGGTCAGGCCTTGTTTCTCTTGGCGGAGACTTGTCACTGCAGACACTTCCTCTTTGCCTTTCTGGAGGATAAAATGTTTTATTTCTGGTTGAGAGTTTGGGTTCTTCACCCCCAACGCCGTTTGATTTATGCATTATTTAATTTTCTTTCTTAAAATTGGATGCAGCACAGCTCCTTTATCTTTTACCTTTCATTGATGGGTTGATGGTGATTTTAGAATCAGTAGCTCACATTATGCATAGCAGTCCCTCTTAAAGCCAGTATAATCTCTGATATTAACTAACCGCCATCCTAAAGAACTTGTATATAGTCAGTAAAATAAATAATATATGTTTTTTTTCTTTTTGTTTTTTAACCTGAAATAGTTTATTCATGGCTGCAACAAAGGTTTTAGTTGGAGCTAATATCACAATGCAATATTTAAGTGAGATTTTGGCCAAATTAAATATCTTTGAAATATTAGAATTGGTTGCTCTTTTAAATGTAAAATTTTATTTTTAATTTCTTTGCTTGACAGTGTAAAACAAAAACCCCAATATTTTATGTTTTGTATAATTTGTTGCGCGAAAGCCTTTTTCATGCTAACATGAGCTTGTATTGTTAATGTGGACCAGACCAAGTTATTGAAGATGTTTTTGATTATTTTCTGTTCGGTCAAACAAGGAATTAATTTGTAGCTTAATTAAACTAAACATATCATAGCTTTTTGGACAGATTTCAAAGATAATATCTGCTCTTTCTTTTACTAACCTCCACAAGCTTAGATATCGTCACAAAAGGACTGAGGGATGAATTGTGTGACTGATAAATAAATAATAGAAAATGTGAAGAAGTTCTTAATCTCTGCTGCAACTTCAAAAGGTTAAATGATTGATTATATATTTGTAAAGCAAACATTCATGTCTTTATTATATATAATTCTTAATATTATGTCTTTCCATGCATGTTTACATGTATATATGTTGTATGCATGGGTGTTGGAGGCCGCTTCTACATCTACATTGATCAAAAACAAAGTTGACCCTCTTTTAAATCTAAAATTGTAAATTCATCCATCCATCCATCTATCCGTTTTCGTCGGGTTGCAGGGGAAGCATCCTAAATAGGGAAACACAGACCTCCTTTTCTCAGCCATATTTGCCAGCTCACCGGGTGTATCCCAAGGTGTTCCTAAGCCAGCCGAGAGATATAATTCCTCCAGCGTGTCCTAAGTCTCTCCTGGGCTCTCCTCCCGGAGGGACGTCCCTGGACAACCTCATTAGGATGACCAAGCTTGTCACCCTATCCAAAGGAGAGCCCGGCGTCCCTACAGTGGAAACTCACTTAAACCACTTCACAATCTTGTTCTTTCGGTCATTCCTAAAAACTCATGACCATAGATGAGGGTAGGAATGTAGATCAAATGGTAAATCAAGAGCTTTGCTTTTTGACTCAGCTCCTTTTTCAACATGAACATGCAGAATTCACATAACCACAGATGCCGCACCAATTCGCCTGTCGATCTCACACTCCATCCTTCCCTCACTCGTAAACAAGACCCTGAGATACTTGAACTCCTCCACTTGGGGCAGGACCCCATTCCTCACCCAGAGAGGACACTTCACCCTTTTCCAGTTGAGGACCATGGTCTCAGATTTGGAAGTACTGACTCTCATCCTAGTCGCCCTCACACTCAACTGCAAATTGCTCAAGCAAGAGCTGGAGACCCCGACCTGATAAAGCAAATAGAACCACATCATCCACAAAAAGCAGAGACCCAATCCAGAGGTCACCAAACCGGATCCCCTCAAAACCTCAACTGCGCCTAGAAATTCTGTCCATAAACCTTATGAACAGAATCTGTGATAAAGGACAGCCTTGGCGGAGTCCAGCCCTCACCGGAAACAAATCTGATTTACTGCCGGCAATACGGACCAAGCTCTGACACTGGTCGTACAGGGACCAGACAGCCCGTAAAAGGAGTCTGGTACTTCATGCTCCCAGTCCAGAGGCACCGTTCATCCAAACAAATACCAATACCATACCAATAGTGAAGCACAGTGGTGGAGGGCTGATGATTTGATGATTTGGGCTTCTGTAGCAACCACAGAAATCGGACAGTTTGCAGTCATCAATTGGATCATGAACACCTCTGTATATCAATGTTCACAAGTCAAAAATGAGACCATTTGCCTAATAGCTAAATTTGAGTAAAAACTCGGCCATGTGACAAGATAACAATCCTAATCAAAAATCAACAACTAAATGACTGAAAAATTGAAGAACCAGTGTTGCAGTGGCCTATTCCAAATATCATCCTGAAACGCTGTGACATAAGAGAACTCTTCATAAACAAGTGCCGAAAGTGTCTCCACAAGGGACTTAGTCTGTGGGGCTCTGAGAAGTATGATTGGTCGGACACAAGAGGCTTAGTCACAATCCTATTATGTCGGACCAATCATACTTCTCGGAGCCACGTGAGAAGAAAGTTCTGCATGGCTGATGCCTCGAGAGCAAGCCGCAGCATGTTCCCTATCACAGACAAAATGACGTTATTTTGTCCTCATAGCTTCAAGAACAAGATAAAAGTTCTCACTTTTCACAGAATCTTAAAAAGGCATCATGCTTCATACAGAAACAGTTACTTCAAGCTATTCCCACTGAAGTGGTTGTAAGGAGTAAGGGGGTTTACTAAGTGTTCAATACAATGCTTCTACCTTTGCTTTTTAAAGAACTTTGAATAGTCTTGTACATGAAAAGGGCTGTACAGTAAACCTGCCTTGCCTTGAAATATTGACTGTCATTCTTTTTCTCTTTATCTCTTTCTTTTACACCCCCCCCCCATAACAGTGTTGCATCATTAACATGTATGTCTCCTGTCTCAGCAGGTCTCCCTGGCCGGGAGTAGCAGTTCTGTTGTCTTTCTGTCCTCTTCCCCCCACACAGCAGAGGCAGATGGCTGCCTGTCCTGAGCCGGGTTCTGCCGGAGGTTTCCTTCCTGTTAAAAGGGAGTTTTTTTCCTTCCCACTGTTGCCAGTGTGCTTGCTCAGGATGGGAGATTGAGTTGGACTCAACTCAATCTGTTGGTTTCCTTATATAGGCTATTATGAATTGGCCTTCATTATGTTTTCCCCTCTGTCTGTAAAGCGTCTTGAGATGGCATTGCCGTGATTTGACGCTATATAAATAAAGTTGAATTGAATTGAATTGAATTATAATATCTTATCGGTTCTATTCAATCTGAGGTTTTATCAACATAATTCTGAAGACCTGATAGGGAAATTGTATGTGTGTGTGTTTTTGCCATTTACATAAATGGCTACAGACAACAGTTTAGCTTTTTCAGTGTCCATACTGTTATTTGCCGGCCACGTGTATGTTTGCATTGTAGGATATGTGTGCAGGACTTGTCGAGTGATGGAAGAGAGGTTTTGTGAGAGGCGGGATGGAGGACGGGGGGAGGCTGTCGGAGCGGCTGTCGGAGCTTGCTCCTGTAAATGTGGCCGTTTGTGTGTGAGGGAAGGAGTGAGGCAGGAGGGGCGGTGTGGCTGCGGCCCGCTGTAGACACAAGGGTGGATTGATAGTAAACACACACTCCAGGTCTAGTGGATCTGCTGCCGGTAGCTCAGCTAACAAGCCCTTCATTAAGGCTGTCTGATACACTCACTGAGCGCCTTTGTTGAAGTAGGAAGCGAAAAGTACACCAGACAGATTTGACCTGAGAATGTTGGTATGCACTGCCAGCAGTCGCAAGGTTTTTTTTTTTTTTTAAATATTTTCACTCCCTACACCTTGAGAAGGGTTTATTTTTGCCGTGCGGAGCAGGTTGTCTCAAGGCTTGCGCCCTTTCTCACCTCCTCCAGAGAAATGCTGCAGGGAAAAACATATATTTGCGAAGGCATTTTGCTACATATATATATATGCCGGATGCATGTAAAAGCTGTTGGAGTCTCACAATTTGCTTTTGTGAAATATATTCCAAATTTTGCAGACAGGCCAGATGCTTAGATTTATGTATCCATTGTGTGTTTGTACCATCAATACTTTTCACTTTGAGTTTTGAGCTGCAATTTTATCATATAGGTATAAATTTTTTGGTTTTTATTTTGTTTTTTTGTGCATTCCCATTTGAATAAAAGCATTTTCTCTAACTCTGTTCTTTCCATATGTCATGTATGGGTATTGGTTTGGGTTCTTATTGGATTTCTGTCTTTTGCTACACACCCTTACACTGCATCTGTGCACATTTCTGTGCTGCTCATTTTCAGTTTCATTACTTTTTATTCCACTCGTATATTTTTCCATGTATATTCTAGTGCTAAAAAGTGTCAGGTATGTTTATCTTACACCCACTTTGTTATGTTTTTATTTCTATTCTGTTATTCTCTGTATCTTGTTACCATTTGCTCCTGTAACTGCTTTATTTTTGCACTGAAGTCATTAAAATTTGGTGTTGTCTAATCTTACAAGCACAACAAGACCTCACATACAGTGGTGGTTGCACTGCTGTAAATCAGTCTACATAAAGTGTAAACATCCAACACCGTATCACTCTGTGCAGCAAAACAGCATGGGTGTAGTTGTGACTTGGGGAGTGAAGTTTAGTGGAGCGACCAGTAGAGCATAAAGACTGCTGTTGTATCCAGGGTTTCATGTTGTGGAACCCTATTGGCTGGGCCAACAACGACCTGCAGCGCTGAGCAAAAATCCACCCTAAAAGTGCCCCTTTAATTTCAGAAGACCATTAAAATGGCCCTACTGACAAAATTCCAGCTTCATACAAGGACAAGGACTTCAAATCCGACATTATTACAAAAGAAAATGAATAGATTTTAAATAATTTTGAGTCATTGCCAAGATGACTGAATTTGTTGCATTCATTACTCATTTAAAGCCAGTGTTACACATGATTAGTCTCCATGTAATTAAAATTTTGTAAGTACGTTAGTTTCCACTTCTCAACCTAACATCTCCCTGGGAATTTGTTTCTGAAAGAGAAATTCTCACTTGTCAAACAACCCACACTGTACTCATGTCTGTGGCTGCTTGTTGGTTTTAAGTCACATTAATTATTTAATGCAACTTTTTAAAGCTTTACCGTTTCATTGAATAATGAACAATTACACTTGCTAGCCACAAAAAAAAAATATATAAACACATGAACTTATATTTCTTTGGAATACCTTACCTTTGATTGGGCACAGAAAACCTTTTGAAATGTCACAATGTTTTTCGCACCAGAGCTGCTTTAAGGTTTTGCTAAAAAAAAAAACATTTTTTGCATTTGGCCTTCTCCAACATATTCCAGATATTGTCTGCAAAAAATGTCTCAAGCTTCTTCCCAATGGAAAAACCTACTCTCTCAACAGAGCAGGTACTCAGCTCAACGTTGTCAGCAAACAAAGATTTCCATGTTCTTTGTTGAGTATGTCTTGAAAATGATTATTGTATTGATTTTAGATTTTTAATTTAAATTTGAAATTATGCTTTTTGGCTTGATGATCATTGAATAAATGTAACACACTGTTTGCTAGTGGCAATAATTCCTCACCATGAATGTCCCATCATTGTGGAACATGGTCTGTTCAAACTCATCATTTGCTCTGCTTCAAAATCCATTTTTTATGTGTCTTCTGAGTTTGAAGTCTTTTTTAGATACGCATTATTGTTTAGCAGTTTTCTTCCGGCTACACAGCTTTTAGTTGTAATACTTTTATTTCTCTTCAGATTGTGTTAGAAAAATGTCACTATTTTTGCTTTGAAACATTATGAAAAGTCTGGCTCCAATCAGTCACTCAGGATTTTCTTCTGACCACATTTATTCCTCAGATATTATGCTTTGCTGCTGTTCTTTCAGGTTTATATTTTGCACTTGATTGTACTAAATGAAATTCATATAGTATTATTAATCTCCTCGGTTGTATACCTGATGATATGGCCTCAAAATCACACAATTTCTTATCATATGGTTATTTAAACCAGCACTACGTGGCTTTCTGACCTAAGAGTCGGTGCTTCTAACTGCTTTTGACATTTATTGTGGACATTCCTGGAACTTGTCCAAGATAGAGAAACCACACTTAACTTTTCCTTTTCCCGCTCTCCAGCATCACATGACAGCTGCATTTTCATTTCATTTTTCTTTATGGCACAGTGTCACACTCCAGCAAATGGATATTAACATAAGATAGTTTTGACAGCACCCCATGGTCAAATCAGCAAAAAAAAAAAAAAAAAACCTAAGTCAGCATTGGACAGACTTTTACTGGCTGCAGGGAGCTCAGAGAAGAGCCAGGATGCAAGACAGATGCCATATTAGACTTCATTTAAAGTGTAAAACTCTGCTGATGTTCAGTAGTACAACTTTAAGGAATGAGAAGCTTCTTTCTGCATCTTGTAAATACAAAGATATAAAAGACAAACTAGGAAATATGATGTCCATAGAAATAATATTTTCTAACTTTGTTTTATAAATATGTTAGAGAAATTAATCAAAACCATGACTGAAGTGAATGAAAGGAGAAGCTAATGCTAATTTATAGTTTTTGCTTTGTCATCAAAACTGGACGTGAGCATAACGTTTTAGTCGTCTTGAGTCAGCAAGTGTTAGACTGCTCTTACACTGAAAGGCTCTTGATGATTGCTTTTTTTTTCTTCTTCTTCTTCTTCGTTTGCTTTGCCTTTATGACTGGCTATGTGCCACTACCAGGAGCTCTGAGTTCACCCGCATTACCAGAGCGCAGCCAATGCAATGCATCAGCTCAGCCCTCTCTATATATTTAAGTGATTGCTGACATAATTTATGAACAGGAATGAAAAATAAAGTCTGTATTGCAATAACATTAAAATACAGAGATCTGCAATTTATTTGGCCTGCCACAAGTCAGCACTTTTCGCCACCAACTCTACACACACACACACACACACACACACACACACACACACACACACACACACACACACACACACACACACATCTAATATCTTTGCATTTGCAGTTTTCTCCTTCCACCACTTTTCAGTCGCAGAAGCCAGGGGGGGGGGGGAGCTTTAGGGGGTTGTTAAGTTGCTTTCTTGCAGAGATTTTGGGGTATCAAGGAATTTTTGGCATCATGTGAGGAATCACTTCACATTTACAAACAAACTAGCTCTTTCGCTCACTTTGTTTGTCTTTGTGGCTTCCATTTTTTTCTTTTTCTTTTTTGAGCTATACAGGCAAACACACAGCAGGAAACACTGGCTTGTTGATCACCTTCACAGAACAGCTCATAAACTCGGCCAGGATGAATGTTGGGGCTTGTATGTGTGCACATGCATCATTTGTGTACTTCAGAGAGGATAAAAACATATTTTTCTCCTTTTTTGATAAATCTGCATGGCAGCAAAAAACCAATCATTTCTAAATGTGCAAGCTTAAGACCGAGCTACTACAAGTATGTAATCTCCTTCAAATTATACTTCAACATAAATAAGAATTTGCAGTTTGATTGTGCTTCAGTGTTTGTCTGTTCCTGTTTATGGATGTTGCTTGGAAACGTCACTAAATCACATTGTTCAACATGTGGCATCTCTCTCATTCCAGTTTTTCGTTTGTAAACAGGCAACTGGGATGCATAGCTTCATTGTTTTGGATCATTATTACTGACAGGCCTAAATGACTTGAATGATGGGAACCCTCATACAAAATTAACCCAGCCCTCTGTGTTTACTCTGACTAAATCATGTTGTTCATTGGCTTGAAACAGAAGAAAGGGGGAAATAGGCCTCTCACATCCTGACATCTGCAAAGCACCTGTCCTGATCCATGCACACTAGCAAGACTAGAGCACATTCACACTGCCACCTCGCCTCATTGTAATCTCCGGCCTTGAAAAAAACGCCATGACCACCATGTGTTCGAACAGTCAACAACCTCAGCTGTGTTTTTCCTGTCTCCCCCCCCCCACCCTAAGCATGGGATCTGTTTGAGATGATGTCATGTTTCCGATACTTCCAATGAGAGTGGTGGTTTTGAAAGTTGTGAGCGGAGTCCCATTTCCAAAGAAGACATTCAGTAAAAAAATATGAAGAGATGCAACAAGTAGCAAATCATTTGAAACTTTTTAAACTGAGTAAGGAGCAAAAGAAGAGCAGATGTTGGGGAAAAAAAATTAAAACATTTGGACTTGTTTACAACTGTGCTCCATTAGCACTTAAAAAAAACTTGTTTCCTGCAACTCTGAAAGAGAAATGTCACATTTATGCTGGCATCTTCGACTAAAGTGTTGTTTTCAGTGAGACTCTTTAACCAGATTTACTGTATTTATACAAGCAGGTCTTGCTGAGATAAGCAACGCATTCCTTTAACAGGACATCATCTATATTTATTGTTCTAAAATCTTTGAATACCTTTAATCACTCTTAGAGCCTTTATAGCTATCTGTGCCATGGTTTAGTTTCTCTGCATCGAAGAATTGCATCATACATTCGGATGCAGTGATGAATGTCTGTTAACTGAGAGTAGTTGCAGTGATTTTTACTGCACAATCTTGCATATTTTGAACCCAGTGCTGCAATTTTAGGATCAAATATGAGTTTTATATGTGGTGCACATTTCATTTGTGTTTAGATTTTGCACCAGTCAGATGTTTTGGGAAATTTGGGGTTGATATAAATTACTTAATACTGCAGAAGATGTAACTAAATTTAAATTTCAAACAAAAACAACTATATAATCAATGAAAATATAATCTACAAAGATCATGATCTGACAATATCCACCGTTTTTAGTGTGTGGATGTGCATGTTTATTATGTGACACACAATATGCTGAGCTAACCACAGTTTTGGTGTACCACAGGGCTCAGTTCTAGGTTGTCTTATATTCTCTATTTACATACTACCTCTAGGTTAGCTTCCTTATTGGCCTGGTATGGCCTCCCAATAATCTACATCCACATATAGTCACATCCTAATTATCCCATCAATCACAAAGGAACACCAGGCTATTTTCTTTAGAGCGCCCACCTTGTGCAACTATTTTCCCACTGCACTAAGACAATCAATAATTCTAATTACCTTCAAATCCTCCTTTAAAAAATATATTTTTCACATTTAACTTGTGTTGTCATCTCTGTTTTTGACTGAGTGCCGTGTGAGTTCGTTGGGAGGAGTACAATAATTCCTTCATATGACTGTTGTCATGGTTTTTGTATTTATTGTTACTGTTACCTTTATCATATTGCAATTTTTAATTCACTGTTATTTATCTTTTAAGGAAATGGTGCCCTAGAATTTCTTTATGATCCGCATAGTTGCTGCATCAAGTTGCTTTATTGTTATTTTTTTATACTAAACTGCAGCATTAAGCACTTTGTCCAATTGTTTAAAAGAGTGTCATATAAATAAAGCCTTTTTGTTGTATTATAACTATTCCAATTGTTATTATCATTATTTATGAGAGAGAGAGAGAGAACTTTATTCATCTCTAAAAGGGAAATTCAAATTGTCCGTCGACTAAAAAATAAATAATTGATCAAACAGACATAGCTTAAAATCACAATAAACACAACATAAGCCACTCTCTCAAAATGTACCACTCTCCCTAGTAGATGCATGTACATGTGGGGGTACAATTCAGGAGGTTTTATTATGTAGTCTATTATTATTATTATTATTATTATTAATATTAATAATAATAATATTATTATTATTTCTATTGATTACATATGTGTAATCAACTTTTCAAGGCACTCGAAGCCCTTTACATTGCATATATAACCCAGTGAGCCACAAACTGCCTCGTGGAGTGACCAACACCTCCTCAGTGGGCATTTCAGTGGTTGCACATGGGCCCAGCTAGCTTCCACTCACAGTTCAATATTCCACAGCGCTGCTGCACCACATGACTACCTGTCCTACTAACCTCCCACCAGTCATTATCAGTGGTTGCACAGGCAAATAGTTTCCCAGAGGCTACTCTTGCATTAAGTTGTGTAACTTGCCTCAGCACCGAACAGTTCTAAGCTTCTTGATGGTAAAATAGGGTGGTACTGCGCAGAACAACGCCTGGCCTTCATCATACATCACCACTAATTCGGAATTAAGTCACTCTTCTGGTCTGTGCAGAATCTCTACCAAAAGTCAACCACGCTGACTCCAACACTCCTCCGTGTCAGCTGTTGCATAACGTGATCAGTGCTGAAGTTTACAGGCTGTGTGAGAGCTTCTCTGTTTACACTGAGAAAATGTGAATTGAGGCTTTGTGTTTCAGTGGGGATTCAGGTAATGATGATAAACTGCAACGTTTCTCTTGGATTGGTAACTCGTAAATAACTGAACTGTACTCATTATTTCTCATTTAATGATCTGATCCATTTTTTACATGTTTCATATCGTCATTTTAGGCTTCCTCATACTCTCATTGCACCTTTTTTGTTTGAGAAACTTACAGGTCCCTCCGACATTCATACATCTTATCTTTATTCCTAAAAACCTGTTTAGAACATGGCAAACATGACAAGTCTATAATGTTGTACTACTCAGTTGTGTCCGTTTTGAGAGCACAGAGGACTAATTTTCTTTGTCAATCCAGATGTAAATGGTAGTTTATGGTCGTCCATGTGTTTTGTGTGGCTTTTCATAATAATGGCATTTCTTTTGACATGAATAAACTACCATTCCATGATCAAAATCAACCAGTAACAGTGTGTCATTGAAGTTGATCAGCCTCTCGCTGAGGCTGCTCACATGACTCAGTGGAGGATCGTTCTGCCTGACAGCTGAATGTCTGTGTCTGTTTCCTGTCCCAGATAACAGCAGTATGCAGAGAGGCTGCCCTCCTGGCCCTACAAGAGGACATCAAAGCTCAGCACATCGAGGCCAGACACTTTGAAAGTGCCCTGAACACAGTGAAGCCACGAATCCCCGACTCTCTCCTCCAGTCGTATATCAGCTATCAGCAGCAACACAGCAGCCTGTGCTTCTTCTGATCCCACTGCCCTGGACTCTTTTTCCACTTTGGTTTTTAGTTAAATAAAAAATGAAGATCATTGCAGCTGAGATTACAAGATCAAGTTGCTCATATTTGTGCAACAAAGAACTCTGTCAGAAACATAATGAGACACTTAATAAAAATAAAAAAAAAAAGGTTTCAATTGAGTCCATGATGTTCTAATTTTGTTTGATAATTAAAAAAAAATGAAAATGTAAACCTGTGATGGACTGGTTGCTTTTGTCTGCCACATCTTTTTAACTGTAAAATAACACTTATATGAGGAGCAGAAAGGGCTGGGGGGGTTGGACAAATATTTGTGACACTTAAAAGGTGATATCAGAATTAGACATTAGAGAAATCGTCAATAAAAATTTCCCGGCTGACATTGACGGTAGGTTAGAGATATTCTTTCTTTTTACGGTCTTCCCATGCCGAGACGTGTTGCAGATGTTTTCACCCCCACATCTGACTCCTCTACATATTTTCACCAACACGTGTTTTGTTTAACTTAAAATATATTTTGTTTTCCATGTCAGATGCCACCACATTGAAACATTTAACTTGAGCTGTTGGTGAAGAACATAAACTCTGGATCCAAAATATCCCTCTGTCTTTATGTCTCATTCACACATCCATGGAATTAAAGAGTGGGATTGCCTGTGGATATTCTGGACCCCTCCGGTGGACCCCTAAATGTGTCTCCTGGTTGGAGGAAAGGCTGTTTAATATCGACTGGAAGAAAAACGGTACTGACTGGTGGGCAATTCATCACATCCATACACGGAAAATCAGCTAATTGCTGTAATTGTGAAATTTCCGCCCACATATTCGACCACTAAGAGCAGAGATCCTGGCAGCCATCTGCTGCTGGACCACCTTCATCTCCCAGAGAAATAACATTTTTACATCCAATCCAACAAAGAAGTAACTTCCTGACTTCCACGTCAGTTTAACAACACTTCTTTTTATTTCTCGGCTGGCATCGAGGTCATTCATCTATTGATCTTTCCATCCGAATCGGATAAATTGACTTTGTATTGAACTTCCTTTTCTCATGGATCCGGATGTGGCGCATCCGCGACACCAATCAAACGAGACAGTCAGGAACAGAGGAGAGGGGGGAGGGAAAAGGGAGGGGAAGTCACCCCCCGGCTGCAGGCTGCTTTTTTTTTTTTTCTTCTTAAGGTGGTCTGTCCCCCAACCCACCACCTACCCTCTTCCGTCCCCTCGTGAAAAAAATCAACACGGAGAGGTCCTCTGACAGCCATGCTTTACGTCCACAACAGAGAACCGTGCAATGCGCCGGCTCATCCCACACGTTGCATTTCCTCTGATGACATGCGTGGATGCGTAATGGGAACATTCCAGGGAGGACAGAAAACATCCTGTTGATGAAACTATCTGAGCCATGACAGAAAGTGTTCCTCCAAAGTAGGGACATTTATATGAGCTCCAAGTTCAGTCAGACAACTTGTATCATTCTAAATATGGATGAATTCGTGGATGGATTGAGTATTCGCCAAATTCTCTAAATGCCAGATTTTCTAAAAGTTATTTTATATGCCTTTAATCAGAGAATATAAATCGTCAATAAGAAAAGGTAGAAAGTTGGTTGTGACTCGATATGTTAAAGATTCCAATCTTTTACATAGGACCAGTTTCACTTGGTGAAAAGAAGGCTTTTTTAAAATATTATTATTAAATTGCTAATAGGTAATCAGTTAAACTTACACATGTTTGAAAGTGAATATCATATTATTGTAGTAATATAATTTATGTATTTTTGACTTTTTTTTTTTTTTTTTTGCAATTCTATTTTATCAGCCAACATGGTGTTGAAAAAGTAAAAATCAAAGGTTTTTGTTCAAGACTTGCATCTATGCACCCAAACACACAAAACAAACACATTTTGCTCACTGTGTTACCTTTAGTCACATTCAGTTCATTAACCATACCAGAAAATAGGAAACCAGTCTTTCCCCCCTCTTCATGCAGCGCAAACGTGCCGTTCCACCTTAACAAGTGCACACATCTCTATTGCCCGGCCTTCCACATCTGCCCAATGAATCAGGAGCGGATGCGATGTATCCTTTTTCAGTGGAGTGAATGGCCAATGGGAGTTGGCTTGTCGAGCAAACACTGAGCCCAGCGTTCCCATTCATTCAGTGCTGAACAGGCCCGCAGAACTGGAGGGAGCGCACCGCTGTCTGACCCGACGACGCTCTTTTCTCTCTCTCTCTCTCTCTCTCTCTCCCTCTCTCTCTCTCTCCCCCCCTTCTTCTACTCTTCATGCAGGAGCGCTCGTCCCCCCTTCTCCGCCACCACAAGTAACAGCCGCTGCTCAGGCGCACCTCTCCCAGCAGATACTGGAAGATGACGGGAAACTGTTGGATACGAGCTCACACGTGTTAAATTTGTCTCATCTAGGACAATTACTTCCATTTGATTTGGCGACATTATTATTTATTTTATTTTATTTTATCTTTTTTTTGCACGGGACTTCTACGACTTTGTCGTCTCGCGCAGAGATCGGCCTCCCAAGTGCGCAGCAGCTCTCCGGGACATTTCGCTCCTTCCCTTCTTCGCCAAAGCTCCACCGTGGATTTTATCTCGTTCCATCTTTGAGGATAAATGCACGCGTAACCTGCGCAGAACTTTTCTTTATCTACAAGTTGCCAAATCAAGGGAATAACAATAAAAAGAAAGGGATACATTCGCACTTGGAATAACGCACTGAATGTTGTGCTTTAGACCACACAGTCTACGTTTGGACATTGCCCTTTTCTTTTTGGATGGAGTTTTGGTGAACTTTATTAGATGGATTCAACGTTATGGATGCTTGCATATAGGTATGCGCCTTTTTTTTAAATGACTTTGCATGTATTTTTACTCATTTTATTGAGGTTTTCTGGGTTTGTAAACCCCCCCCCCCAGTTAAAGCGCACGTAGCGACGTTGTATCCGCCGCTGCAGCGACGCCAACCTCCCCACGCGTTTGTCCTCAAAGTGTTAAAGCTTTACTAGTTATTTTCGGTGTGTCAGCGTGGACGAAACGCCCGCAGCGGGTTGAATTCATGGCGTTTAGCTGATGGACTTCCATGCCCATGTTGTTCCGTGGCTGTGCTGTAACAAACACCCCTCCCCCCACGGCGCTTGTTTTCATTCATAAGTTTCCCGTCTGTTTGGAGGCGTCTGCTTCTGTCTTGTCTTTTGACTTTGGGGGTTGTTTTGTTTTGCTTTTCTTTACATCAGTAATAATATTTCATCTCGTTTCTTTTGCAGCACGCGGCTTGTTCTGCTTCGAACGCGGTCTCTGACAGTAACCATCCGTAAAGTGCGCCATTAGAAAGCGAAATATTACACAGTGTTTATTTGCGAACTGCAAAAAAATCGATTGGTTTTGGTGTTGACTAAAGCTTTAACAAGGCCCCGTTCTTCTTCTTCTTCTTTTTTTTTTTTTTTTTTTTTTTTTACTGTCTTGCTTTGTCAACTTTGCTTAACATCCCCGGAGGCTCAAACTCAAATTCCTGACAGACTTTACGGTGTAAACATGCATATTTGCTCTATAATAACTTAAAAAATGCATCTTCTCATGACCTCATGTGTCATTTTTATAAGCTTTTGGTTCGTTAGTTTTTATTTAATTTAATTTAAACTACCAAAGTCTTGCATTTGGTCAGAACTTGGCCTAACCGCTGTCTTTTTTAGCTCCACTTTTGTCCCCATTTCCCTCAGCTCCTCTCTGGTGTTGTAATAGAATACTAAGTGAAGCAGCTCATTTAGTTCCCTTGGATCGTGTCCTCGTTTCGTCGCCGCGGTGCATTTAAATGTTAACTAGTCATACAAATGGAAATGAGGAGGGGAAGTATTTGTGGAGCCTTTGCTTAAGTTTAGATTTGTGCCTATTTGGGAGGAAGGTACATAAAAGTCCTAATAATCAACATTTTCTCCCAGGATTCCTCGCTCGGGTGCATCAGAAGTGCTGTTGTGTTGACTGATGAGTCTAAATATTGATATTAAAATGCACACACTGCTTCTACGTGCATTTTGTGTTGCAATGCAGATGCGACAGGAAAGAAGTCATGATAATATGATGCTAGGTTGTTACTTAAACTTTTGACAGGATTTGTGTGTTTTGCTACCCCTGTTCTATCAGGACAGTGTGTGTTTTGCAGTTTTGCCGTGTTTTTTAGCTCTCTCTGATCATGTCTCCTCCCTCCCCTGGCTCTCTTTTGTCTCTTTCCCGGCCTCTGTTCCGCTCTCTGGCAGGTTTTCCGATGCATGTCCACGGTGAATGTCGGAAGTGGTGATCCCCCCCAGATGGAGCTCCAAAGTCAACATGGCCCCGGCGGTTCATTAGTGGTGATCCAGCAGCCTTCCCTTGAGAGCCGGCAGAGGTCGGATTACGAGCGGGAGCTCCAGCATGCCGCCATTCTCTCCCTGGAACAAATCAAGGCCATCCGTTCCAGCAACGAATACACCGAGGGGCCCTCAGTGGTACGCAGGCCTCCTGCACCCCGCATGCCCCCCAGGCCTCAGGACAAGCAGGAGAGGACTCACGAGGTCATTCTCGTCAATGTGAACAACAACTATGAGCACCGGTCGTCGGGTCATCACCACCACATTGGGGGTGGCCTGGTGGTCGTGGCTGGGGGACAGCAGTATGCGGGGTCTCGGGCACCAGGGCTCAGCCGCTCCACAAGCACAGGAAGTGCTGCTAGTTCAGGGAGCAACAGCAGCGCCTCCTCTGAGCAAGGACTCTTGACACGCTCACCCCCCACCAGGCCTGGCATGGGCTTACAGCACCACCACCGAGCGGAACGGCCTGTCCGAACTCAGCCCAAAGCCAAGGCGCTTTTACAGCCCCAGCAGGGACCTCATTCCCAGCAGCCGTCTCTGGAGGCTCCACTCAAGCCCCAGGGCAAAGGGAAGTCAAACTTTTCGAGTCCTTGTGACGATTCGGTGGCTGCCGCTGGGCACCAGTTCATCTGTGAGCGTTGTGGGAAGTGCAAGTGCAGTGACTGTACGGCCCCCAGGAGCCTGCCCTCATGCCTGGCATGTAACGGCCAGTGCCTCTGCTCTCCTGAGAGTGCTCTGGAGCACGGCACGTGTATGTGCCTGGTTAAGGGTATATTCTACCACTGCTCCAATGACGATGAGGGGGATTCATGTGCTGACCACCCCTGCTCTCTGTCACGTTCCCACTGCTGCTCCCGTTTCCTGTGCATGGGATTAATGTCGGTACTCTTCCCCTGTCTGTTGTGCTACCCGCCCATCAAGGGGTGTCTGAAAGCATGCCAGGGTTGCTACGACCGGGTTAACAGGCCCGGCTGTCGCTGCAAGAACTCTAACACTGTCTATTGCAAACTGGAGAGCTGGGCCCCACAGACCCAGGAGAAACCTTCCTGATTGCTTCCTGTGTGCTTGTGATTGCGTGTGTGTGCAGGAGACTCTTGATGTGGATCATATGATGACAATGAAAGTGATCATGATAGTCACAAATTAATGTTTATCAAACATTTTAAAGCACCTCCCACCCAACTCCCCTCCTGGTTGTGGAATCCTACGGAGCTAAGCAAAGGAGTAACGAAAACCACTCAATTTTTTTCTTTTTTTTTTTTTTTTCTTCATTTTTACATTTTCTGGATCAGGACCATGTTTTTACAGAGTGTTTGCCTTGATTGTTTCTATGTCTGTCCTCAGCTCCACCATTAACACTTTAAAAAAGAAATATGTATTTTGACAAAGTTTTTCTTCCGTTTTTAGGTAGGCAGTTTCCTCCGGGTCTGTGTGCCTGGTGGGAGCTGCCTCTCACCAAATCTGTGAAGGACGATCTACTATAGGGCAATTATGTAGCTGTTACCTGGTATTCATAGCAAGCAGGTATGTTTGAATTTATTGGTTGCTGCCACACTAAAATCGTGGTTTCTATATGCTCGTGTTGCATTAACTAAAGCACGTCCATCTCATAGTATTCTCCACTTGGATATGTTTCTCCTTCCACCCGCCTGAATTATTCAGTTCACATTCTGTGGCATTCTCCCATGTTTTTTTTTTTGTTTTTTTTTTTCCTGTTTTCTTTATGTTGTGTAAATTGTATGTTCAAAAATCCATGAGAGGAATTCTGACTTTTTTTTTTCAAAGAAAAAAATGTCTGTTAAACTTTTTTTTTCTTTTTTTTTTTTTTTTGTTGTAAAAAATATTTATTATGTGAAGCTCTATTATTTTATGATATTTATTGCAAGAGACAGTCTTAAATTTACTCATGTCTGAATATAACAAAATATCAAATACTTACTGAAAAATTAAAGGGTGGCACAAAAGAAAACTATGTTAACTTTAATGCAGAAAATATATTAATTATTGAAAAAAAAAATAGCCTTGTCTGGTGTCTTGATTGCGCTGCTGAGAAGCGGTTAGCGGCTTAAAGAGTGAAGGATGTGACTGGTGGGTTATAGAATATACTTTTTTTTTTATAGGAATGTGGTTGTTTCCTTGAGTTTAAGCTCAGTGGACCACCGTTGCACGTGTGTATGCATGAGTGCGTGTTCATGCTGGGTGTGGAATTCCTGGCAAAAGAACGGGAGAAGAAACAGCAACGAGCAGAAAAGGCTTGTAGCTCAAAATGTCACTGTTTACATTCTTCAAGCGTTTCTTCGCTGTGATTCTCCTCAGTAAGCTCAAAAACTAAACAATACAGGTCACTGACGTGATTAGCCCCCAGTGCTGCCCCCCCCCCCCCCCCCCAGATCAGGATGTTCCCCAACTCCCAAATGGTCTCCCGTGCTGCAAGCCGAAGAGAGAGTGCGCCTTCAGAAACGAGAGCGACCATTACGAGTAGCCGGAGCCACCTGTTCAAAGATAATAAACTGAGGCTATCAATGCTTTGCTTTTATGGCACGGTTCCTGCACTAAAGGCAACGACTGAGGCCAAATCCAGCCCCCACCCCTAACTGACAGCTCCACATTTGGCTAGTTCTTTTTCTTTGTGAATTTATCACTTTGGGAGTCTGCTGACACCCCTCCCAACACACACAGCCACTTACTGACACCTACACGTCTCTCCACCTCCAGGCCCCCCCCAGGGGGTTGAGATCATCACTTTGAAAGTTTGTTGGTCAGCTAGAAATGCCAGCAGTTGGGAAAACGGCTTCAGTTTGGAGAGCTGCAGCGACCATAATCGGCCACATGTGACGCCGGTGCCCTCGGGTGCTGTGTGCGACAGGCCAAGGATCTTTGAATTCAGAGCTTTGGATGAAAAGGCAAACAGCGATCTCCTGAGTTAACGTGAGCCAAAGCTTTGAGCTGAGGTTTTGTTTATAACACTTCACAGACATGAAGCTAATTTTAGACAAGAGTAGAAAGGAAGAATCTTGTTTTTGTTGGAAATGCCGACTCCCATCCAGTTTTATTCCAGTTTACATTTAAACACCCATCCCTCCACACTGAGCCATGTGCGCTCGCTGTGCTTTCCTCCCTGTTTGATGGAATGTACCTTTTGTTGCCCTGAATAGTTAAGACTGGATTAGTGATTTGTCAATTTCCTGTTACCTTTCAGAGCTGCAATTTGAGACCCATTTTCTCCTGGCTCCTGGATCATAGCAAACAATAGGAGGCCTCTTTTTTTTTTTTTTTTTTTTTTTTCTCTCCCCCAGGTTTCACTGTAGTTCCTCTGTGCTGATGAAGAGGATGGAGAAGATTTAAACTGTATTCAGGAGGCAGTGAACAGGAAGAGAGTGTTTACTTGATATTTTCAAGCCTAAGCCAAAAAAGGAAACGGATTCAGCTCCAGGCGTTTCTAGAACTAGCCTCTGCTTAGTCTTTAACATGTCTACGTAAAATCTGATCTAATCAGCTGAGGCGCCTAAAATAACATTTTAAGCCTCGTGAATAGTTTCTTTCACTTTTCAGTCAACCCGCCACGTGAACGGCTCCGTAACTGTGTCGCGTTTTACTCATCGGGGAATACTACTCCAAGATGAAAAAAAGCAAAATCTGACTCAGTATTAAGTAATTCACTGGTAGAAATGACAACCCCCCCCCCCAACCCCTCCACTTTACACTTGTTTCAAAGTAATTTTAGCAGCTCCACACACCCACGTAATTCTGTTTGGAGTAGTTAGGCTTGGCGGGTCGTTTGCTGCAGCTTTGGGGGTTTTTTTTGGGGCCATACAAGCGCAAACATGCATGACTACCAAGTGAGTCATGATGGAACCTCCAACCCACACATCCTATCGGGGCAGTCCTTTTCTTAGCCAGGGCACCGCTGCCGGCATGGCCACGTTGGAGCAGGATATGAACAGTCATCCTCCTCCACCGCATTCATCACTAAAAAGGCCTGCTTCAGCTTTCCTCCGCCTGCTCATCTGGTTTTCATTATTTCCCCCTTCATGGAATATAAATAGAAATTAGCAATCAGGGGAAATGTGGGGGTGGTGGATTTTGGGAAGGAACGCTGCTTTGGCACTTCGGCTTGATGACCAAAGTTTATGGAAGTCATCTCTTTGGACATTTTTACTTTGGATGATTTTGGTGCGCTGGAGCACACAATGTGTTTCTAAGCCACTCCAACATCCGCACTCCGCCTCCTCTGGAATAAAATAACATGAGATTTAACGTCATTATATTCCATTAAATTAAGTGACATGATATGAAATAAATTACCGAAAATATTAGGTAATCGTTTCCACTTCATTAGGGCCCTGACAGAAGTTTATATTGTAGTTTTAAAATCATTGTTTATTGTTGCTTTACAAGAAAACGTTTCCAAAATTGTAAAAAAATTTGTAAACTAGATAAGAAGGCCTGAGTCTGTATAAAAAAGCATGTATTTTATAGTTAATACAGAAGGTTTTTCAGGACTTTAGATTGTTTGAGCATCTGAGCCCACATGTGAACAAGCCATTCTTCAACATAACCCAAAACAGAAAACCACCAAATTAAAATAATTTCACTAAAGAGAAACAAAGGGACTGGACAAAAGAAGGGAGACAACCATTGAATCAAGGGTATAAATATGGTTATACCTTGCATTCAGCAGCAAGACACAAAACTTTTGTCCTGCGCAGGCTAAAGTACCTTCTACAACATTTCCATGCAAAACTTTTTCCTTTGCATATTTAAAAAAACAGACAAACAAACAAAAAAATGGATTTACATAACAGAGGAACAAAAAACTATTTCTGTGCAGGGAAAAACACAGTGAATGCAGTGCACATGCCAGGCCTCTAAAAGTTGGGCAAACCTTGCAACGTTGCACCCAGGTGTGCACCGCCGCACCCACACAAGACATGGGACATTACGGGTTGAATGCTAGTTATCTGCCACATGAAACTTCTGTCTTCACTGACAGCACAACTGTTTTACTGGAAACCAGTTTTTCTTCAACAGACCAAAAAATTTAAAACAATACAGCATCACAAACATGCGTAGGTTTGGCATTATCATTGTGCCTTTCACTGCATAAGCAGGCTCTGCTTGCACGAGTGCAAGATGGTGTGAGAAGCGTCATAATCGCTGAAAGATTCCATTTCTTATTTACACTGATGGGATTCGCCTTGTGTTGCAAGAAAATTTTACTCTGGAGGCCGTTGTCAAATCTTTGCGGTTTTATCCCATCAAAACCCTGTTGCTGTGTAGTTTTGTGGTCAGAACGTAACAAAACTTTAGCGTTTTCCTGTCTCAGTCTCATGGTGTGAATGGAGCTTAAAGAGATGGAAGAACTTCAAAAGGACTGGAAAACCAAAATAATAAGTTCATTTTCAGTGTTATTTGAAAAAAGTTGTCTTTTTTTTTTTCTTTTTTTTTTTTTTTTTAGAAGGTTGTTTGTTACGTCCAGTTAAAAAGAAATGAATGCTTTTGTCCCTATAAAGTGCCTGTCTGTTTTTAAAAGCACCCACAAACTTGACATTGCTCCGATTCACTTTTAAATAATGGTGGAAGTCTCATGAAAGAGTGTCTTAAATCTTTGACGAGTCAAATCATATATGACTGCAGATTTTTACGGTAAGTGAGAGAAAACTTGCTGGGGAAAAAAACTGCATTTAGTTGCTGCTGGCTACTTCCTGATCATCAGATGAGCAGTGTGTCGGAGGATGCAGTCATTTAGCAGCTTCTATCCTCCTTTGGAGCCATAAAGAGCCTTTAGGGACAAGCCAGTGTTTTATCAGGTGTCAAGGGCTATTCATGATGGAGGTGTTTCACTGGGTCTTCAGCCTCTTAAGCGTTTGCTTCTGGGCACACACACACGTACACACACAGGAATCGGGTGTAAAACTTTCACACCCCCCTCTTAAGTTGCTATGTGTGTATGCAGCGTTACTAGCCATCTGATACCACATGGTCCTCCAGGCCATCTTCCTGTCTCTTGTCTTTGTCTGCCATTTTCTGAACAAAGGCCAGCTGGAGGGAATGATGATCATCATGAGAGGGAGGAGGCCGGTGGATCAATACAGAACATGACCCTTGGCAATCACTCAGCCAGTTCCTTTTGTAATTAAAGCTTGGGCGTAATTTCTGCTACAGACAAAATTTGCTCCAGATCAATGGCTCTTATTTCATCAGAATGATTGACTCATCTGCATTCAAAGTGTCTGCAAAGTTGGCGCAAAGACACATTTTGCCAGTCCTTGAAGGCCCCAACAGACTAACATTAGATTTTGAATTGTACTGCAAAATTCAATCAGCAGGATGTCTGCCTCGCCGTTTTTTTTCTCAGTGGAGACTGTTGTTGGTAACAGCAGTTGTTAAAAGTTGTTGGGTCTTGCTTACAATACTTAGAGACATAATGTAAAGACTGTGTGCGTAGAGGAGGATGTTTGAAACTGAAAGCAAGAGATAAGAATCAGAATTGCCTCCGCTACAGACGACGCTAAAATGTTAACAAAAGCCGAAGTTCTGTTGACCTGGACATGTTTTAATGGGCTTTCACATGGAAAGGCACAGACGAAATCATGTCCTTGTTCCTGTTTTCATGCCTACAGGGGACAGTTTTGTGTTTCTGCTGCATTCCAGGACCCCTGCAACCACTTTTGTTCTGTTTTTACCTTTGATATCTTACCAAGGACAACAAAAGGCATCAAAATGCATGTAAGTTACAAAGCTAGAAAGTAGGATGGATGCTCAAAAAAGAGGAAACTCGCCCCCCCACCCCCCCATTCCTTCTTTTTTTCTGAGATTAGACTATGCATCCAGACAGATGGTTCCCGTCTGCTGGCTTTTTTCAATTCACTTCCTCTCGTCACAGACAGCCACTCTCACCCCCCTCCCTTTGCTCCCTTCCCTCTCACTATGGCCCTCCTCCCTCCCTCCCTCCCTCCCACTCCCTTTCTCCCCCGCCCCCCCTTCAACGGCTCCTCTGTTATGTGGCTGGAAATAATCTTTTATTGCCCAGTTGTTCGGAAGTGACCTCCTGCCCTTGATTAGATAGGGCCAAGTCCTATCACACGATTGTGTTTGAGGCTGATGGGACACCCCCACCCCCCCAACACTCACACACACTAACACACACACCATACTCACCCCATCCCAGACCAGAACACCATCCTTTCCCCAACCCCCCATCCATCTCTTAGTGCCTGGGCTGTAGTGATCCTGTGTGTGAGGACAACAATGGGGGGCTTTAGTCCCGTCCGGCTCTTCCCGGCTGGGGGGCAACAGGGTGGGGGTCATGAGGGACTTTCTTTTGTTTCCCCATCAGTCAGCCAGTCATCGGGTGGAAGTTGTAACCCCATGTCCCACCCCCTCCCCAAAAGCCTCCATCTATCTGCAGCGCCATGGTTAACCTCCCAGTTGCCGGATGCTCACCCTTCGACCCTCAAAGCCTCCTTCACCTTCCTTTCCTGATGACCCCCATCACCCCTGAAAGCCGGCTCAGACACAGATAGATAGATTTTAATCTCCTACATTATCAGCAGACCTTTGAGTTTGCTGTGTGGTCTACCAACAGGTGGGCTCACAGGGACATTTTGGCCTTTCAGCAGGTTTGGATTCGGCTGGTTTTGATTCTGTTTAATATTATATTCTCCAAAGATATTTCCCTCTGATCCAAGGGAGGTACATGCTCTAAATTTGTCCTGTCTACTTATCCTTTGTTTTCTTCCTGGCCTGGGATCAGTTCTTTTTTTGGGAGGGTGGGATTTTAGATATTCTTTTTTAGACAAACATTTTCTTGGAGAGCAGGAGGTCACTTCCTGCTTCAAAACTCTTCATTGTCCCATGAGGGAAATATGTTTTCACAGTCTGGACAAATTCCTTCCCGAAACGAAATGAAAGGCAAATATTCACGCACCGCTACACATACACAAAACCCCCTCTTGATCAGCACATGATCTTCCAGGTACAGTTCACATACAAATAGATACGCATCTCTCCAGATAAAACATTATCTGATGTGCTTTTGCTGAAATCTCCTGGCAAAGCAAACAGCAATCAGCGGTTTATACTTTGACAGGGCAGAGTGAAGTAAAAGTGGGTGATGCAACGCAGCCTAATAACTAAACGCTTCCTCTTCTGTGAGGAAAGTAGAAAACAGTGTCATGTCCCTTTAAGTCTGATTCTGATTCCCTCAAGATTTTGCTCCTTAAAAAACTGGTTAAAGTCTGAAGAGTAATTTACAATCAGAGGATTAGTTTTCTTTGCTTCAGATCATGCTGCCGAAAACTTACTGACATGATTTAAAAACATGATTTCAGGCAGTACTTTTTGCAGGTTTGATTTCAGAAAACATGACATAAGTCTCAGCTTTTAATCTTGATCCATTGTGTTATGTGTCTTATGTTGTTCAGGTAATCTAAAACCAGCACACACCAGTCCGTCTGCCATCTTTACCAGAAGCACAAACATCAACTCAACTTTTCTAATTTTCAATTCCCCCCAAAAAACTTGGAGCACTGAGTAAAATTTCAATCAAAACACAAGGCATTGATTTGCAAATATAATAAAAAATATTATTCGCAGTAGAACAAGAAAACATCAGTTACTGAAAATAAACAAGACATTTTTGCTGTTTTAATGATAAAATATTAACTCATATTAATTTTGATGGCAGTAAAACATCTTAAAAAGGTTGGAACGAGGCAACGAAAGGCAGGAAAATTAAGTGGTACTAATCAGAAACAACTACAGGAACATGTTGCAACTTATTAGGCTGGAAGCAGGACAGTTGCATGACTTGGCATAATTGGTGCGTTCACACTGATACCGTCTGACCCGCTTTAAACAAGGCCTGGTTTGGAGTAGTGTGAATTCTGTTGTGTAGTCTGATGCAGACCAAAAGGCAAACTCTAGTCTGCTTGGAAACTGGGGTCTTGATTCACTCGCATGTCGTTACTTAGTGGAGCAGAGTAACATAGTTGCATAGTGGAAATCTCTCTGCTCATACTGGGCTGATTATTGTGAAAACCATGTTTCGTTTGAACACTGAAATAAAGACAGAAATCCCGAGACTGCATACATTTATTGTTGCTCCATTGTTTACTTGTGGTGAACATTTCCAGTCCAGGCCAACCAAAGAACCAGGCCCGCTTGTTGCTTTTTTCTTCTTTAGTCAGTGGTCGTTTCAGAACGGGGTCTCGATCAAGCAGGTTGTTATAAGTACATAAAATGCACACACAAATGGTTTGTGTGATTTCCTACGGAACATAATGCACTTGTACATATCCTCATACATATCATACTCTAGTGATACCCTATGTACTCATACTGTACATATCCTTAGAATCCAAAACAACAAAAAGGCAGAAAATGCAGTAGAAAATTACTTTAATAATCATTCATTCAATTCCCAAACTGCTTTGTCCAATTAAAGCTGGAGCCTATCATTTTAATATGTTTATCACAATTTCACTGATTGAATAAAGATATATTGTAAAAGCCTTTGGTCTCTAATAACATAATTTTTTATGTATAGATTTTTTTTTTTTTGTGGAAACAAACTGTGATGTTACACGCATAAAGTGGGGATCGTCCAAAGTTACGTCACAGGAAGTTAATGGTGGCGGAACCCATGGGGTCTGCTCCTTTACCATCGGCTGGGAGACGTCATGAAGAGTGGCAGAGGAGGACTTTGCCTTAAATGGAGGGGAGAGCATTTTCCAGTGAAAGGCTATGCAAACCTGCAACCACTACACATCACAGTTAACCGTTAACAACATTCGTGACAGTGCAAATACCCAAACTAATTCATATTATTTACCATTCCAAAAAGTTTGTCACTTTCCAGCCATTCCATGCAGTATAAATAAAAAATAGAAATATAAAAAAAGCTTCCGAGTCACTTCCATCACACCTTTTGTGTTGGGGCCAATTGTTCAGTGTCGAGGTTTTTGTAGTCAGTTTCTGAATTTGGTGTATCCTAAAATAACTGTCTGAATTTCAACATTTGTGTAGTATTGTACTGATAAGACTGTGAGTCTCATTTTCAGTAAGAATAATTAGTTTTTCTTTCCTCACTGCCAGTTTTTAAGATACTGCTTTTTTTAAAATTTTTATTATTATTTCCGTTTTGACTGAAGCTCTGTATGGATTCAAGCAGCCCATTCCTTCTACCACTTTGAGGAAATTAGTCTTCAGTCATCAGTCGGTCCTGAGTCATTTACCTGCCACTTTGCTATTCTCCACCATCACAGACATCTCCCCTGGAAGATATTTGTTTCATTTTCATCAGGAAAACCCTCCCCAGACGGTTAAGAACTACTAATATCAGTAATTCTTTACTGTTAGTTTCCAGGTCCATTGTTTTTGGATCTGCCTCAAATGACCATATCAGTGCTAGACTGCATGTTGCATCTATTACAGCGGCATGGCTTTGTTGTAGAAGAGTCTGGAGGGTGGACTGGTCTGCCTGCAGTCCAGAACTTTGACCAGCCTAAATATTTGACACATCAAACACAAACTGTACTAAGAAAACTGTGGATTGTTAAGCAGCTAGATTCCCATGTTAAACAAGAGTGGTGATAAAATTTCTTTCCAAATGTCCAGCAGCTGGTCTCCTTAGTTCACATGTTTACAGATTGCTGTTCAAAGTTGGGAGGATGCAACACCATGGCAAACAGGGCCCTAACCTTTTGAGATAAGTTGTTCCCATAATAATCAAGATGAGTTTATAGATAACATTACTATAGATAAAAACATGTTTTATGAGATTTGCAAATCTTTACATTCTGTTTTATCTGGTTTATCTACCATATGAAGCCCCTCAAAATTTGGGCTGAGGTCTGTGTGTCAGTTTCACAATAGTCTCGCAACTCTAGAAAAGAAACAGTTTTTTCTCCTCCTCATCCTCAGGAGCTGTAAAACCAAAACAAAACCCTTGGTATCCAGTTTCAGTTGGGAAGTTGAGGCCAAGCTGTGCGAATAGGATGAAAAAAGACAGGAAGGAAACTGATTACCTCCATAAAGAAACTGACCTCATGTCATTCTCTCTGGTACACTTCAGATGATTTCTATTTCATTTTATACATACAACATATTTAACCCATCAGTGAAATTATGAATGGCTGGTGTTTGTATCCAGACCATCACAAACATAAAGACCGCCTTTTGATAATCTTAGCCTAGGTCTTAGAGATGGCAGCAGCTGCTGTGTAAAAATTATGGTAAGAAATACTTGTATTAATGACATTGCAGGGTGAGCGACCAGACCAGGCCCAGTGGAGAGATTTGCAGGGGCCCTGAAATTCCTTTATGTCCCTCTTCAAGGGTGTCCAACATCAAATCCATAGCAAGTATTCTGAACAGGAACTTTGTGAGTCCTCCCCTCCACTAACTCCCCTTTTAAACCCCTCCTTGAGGGTGAAGCTAAGGTGGAGGTTGGGAGTTGGGGAGTCTCGAGATCAAAGAGAAGAGACACAGAGATGGCTTATCTGTGTTGATATTTGGCTTAAGATCAAGCACTGAGTACTAGAAATGTGTCAGGGAATTACAGGGTCGGTTCACTGAATTTTTCTTTCTTTCTTTTTTTTTTAACCTGTCTATTTCCTCCTCATCATTTAAAATCAGGGGATGTTTGTGTTAAAATTTGATCCCTTTTAGTTTAAAAGAAAAGTAGCTGCTGATAAGAAAAGCACTGTTAAATAGCAAAGTGAAAACAACTCGGTGAACGTTATGGGAAATATTGTTTTTTTCTCTGACAGCCAGAGTGGTTATTTCTCTTGTTATGCCTCATTGCTTGTCAAAAGACTCAGCAGATTTCAATAATTTTATATTCCCACTCTGCCTTGTCCTTAACATTTCAATTTCTTACTCTGCAAGTGGTGTGATTCTATCTCCATCTCCCTCAATGGTGGTATTATGCCAAAGGGGAAATTGGACCTTAAAGGCAGGCACTTTCCCTGCTGTAGATCTTATTAAGTATGTTCCTGCATAATACAGCCCAGCTTGACTCTGGGAGACCACACCTCTTCACAGAGGCAGACCTGTCAATCACAGCTTTTGGTTTGACTCCGAAAAGGTCAGCTGTGGCATGATTGGCACCTTGTAGGATGAATGCAGACTCTGAGGGAGAATAAATGCAAGAGAAATTCTTGTTCACATCACTTCTCAGCCAAAGTGGTGCAGGCACATGTGTTAATTGACTGAAATTGGCTATTTGCTGTATGCAATGTCCAGAATTGTAGCATGCAGATACACAATCCTGCATACCATCCTGTGGAAGAGATAAAACGCCTCAGTGGTTTCCAAACTCAGGGGAGCCAACTTTTTAAAGTAATTTTCCTTGAATGCCAACATAGTTGTTGCAGACTACGATTGAGGAAAGTCTAATCTTTCAGGGTTTTAGAGTTAAATCAGCAGATCGCTACCCAGACAGCAACATCTTAAAAGGGTTTGTCACCATTTTAACTTTGTAAGATTAACATATCTCCTAAAATATTGCAGAAAACAAATTAAATATTTGAAAGCCCAATGATGTTTTAGAAATCTTGTCTAATTTCAAAGGAATGTTAAACCCCTTGTGTGGTATTGTTTTAAAAACATATATTCCTTCAACAACTTAAAACTCCGTCTCATTGTGATGGCACAGTGACATTCCATATCCACATTCCTGGAGCCATCTGTGCCCTGCAGCATCCCACCGCGGAGTAACTTCAGTTCACAGCTTTCTTTTCCAGTCTGAAGCATTGTGTGACAGTTGTGTCTCGCTTTTTAGCACCATGCCACATGCTGCAACTGGATATCAACACACTGTTCATCTTAAAAATGCACCATAGCTGGTTCAGCAAAGAAACATTAGAAGATATTTTCAGAAGGACTGAAAGGAAGGAAGGGAGCAAGTGACAGAGCAAGAGATAAGCTTAAAGTCAACATTGGATGACATTTGAGACAGCTTGGAGAAGATATGGACGTCAATGTAGATGCTAAATTGGACTTTATTGGGGGCCACCAAAGTAAAATGTTGCTTTAGAATAGTGCATTTATAAGCTGTTAGTGTCTCACTTTCAGTAACATTTAAAATGATCATGTTACCCATTGGGTTGTTTCAACACGAGGACTTATTAACAGATTAGGCTAAAGGCACACAGTGACTCCAGAATTATGTAAAACAGAAATCGCCACATGCAGTTGTCTCCACATGTTTTTATCCAGTTCAACCAAGCAGCAACCTCAGGCAGTGAAAAGTGAAGCCTATGTAGAAGTGCCAAAAATTTCAGTTCAGCCATCATCTGCTCAGAGCAGAAATAAACGTGTTTACAGCCTGGTACAGAAATCCATTTTAGGTTTAATACGTCATGTTTACCTTCATGACAGCTGTGGGGGGAGTGAATATTTTTATAACTCATCCGTTTAGAGCCCATTTCATCTTGAAATTCGGCATAATTAGGGCTACGTCCTTTTGGTTGACAGGGACCTGATATCCTGCTGCAAGAAGGCAGAGTGTGGCATAGCCGCGGTCTCAACCTGCTTACCTCCATTAGCTGGTTAGTTCCCGTTGGCTCTGTCCTAGCTCAGTGTTAGCTTGGTTAGCTCTTAGCCACAGGCAGGTTGGAGTTTGATAGAAGTCAATCCTTCCCCACGCTCACAGCCTGTCATTCTGTTTCAGCTTTTTTGTATTTTCCAGTAGAGGCGGCACTTGTGACGCTGTCAAGATGCCAACAATGGGAGCCGCCACCAATGGGTAACGTCACGGAGACTCCATCTATCTTTTATATATAGTCTTTGAGTCCAACCAATGCCAATTTATTGGCAACCTAAGGTTAACCAGCACTTGATTTTTGGTGATAGGTGACATTGCAGGTACAAACTACATGCTAATAAAATCAATCGCTTTAGCTGTCATTACTGCCTGGATTTGCAATAATAGTAATTCCAACTTATTGTTTTTCTTTTTGCAGGCATCGGTGCAAAGCAGCTGGTAAAAATAGCTGTCACGCAGTGGCCTAAAGTTTTTCATCTGCATCTGTTCCAGCGTCCTGCTCAGGAGATGGCCAGCTGTAAGGTTGTGCAAAAAAGTTGAAAGGAAACTTCAGCTGCCTTGGGACTCTCACATCATGACTCAGGATAAATCAAAAGAGGAACACTTTGGTCAAACAATGGGAAAAGAAGGGAAGAGAGTGAGTGAAAAAGTAAAACCAGCTGTCTGGGAGTGCTTCATCAATGCAATAATGCAATGCTGCATGCTCACAAGTGTACCCAAGTTTAGCCACAATCAAATGCTCAATTTACCTTTACAGGACTATAAGAGATCTTTGACCAAAGTTGAATTTTGAAATGCAGGCGGTTGTGGGGTGGGTCAGACTGCTCACTTGTATTTCTGCCTTTAAAATATATATGAGGTGTTGCAAGTGTAGACAACAAAGGCCTCCCCTAATTCTTTCCTTTCCTGAGGGGGCAGAGAACACAGTGGGCCCACATCAAACCTCCAGACTTACCCCCACCACGCTGTACAGGTGCAGCTTTAAGAGTTCTCACTGGAGGCAGACTGAATGCCTGGAGTAAAGAAAAAAAAACTCCCCTTCTAAGTTTCACTCTTTTTTGAGCCCCCTTGTCTCTCATGTGATCATTTAAAGGTCAGAATGATATTTTGTTGCATCTGATTCCAAGGTGCTTGGACTCTTTTGCTTTCCTTATTATCAGCTGCATGGTAACAGGGATTGATGGATCCAGTTTTCTGTGTGCAAGAAACTCTGACTTTGTAAGAGTGATCAAAGAAAAGTACAAGTATAGACTAAACATATATCAAAATACTGAAATGCTAGGAAAAGCCATAAAAGGGTAATATTTCATAAACGTTTTTTTTACACATAGCTACAGTATTGTGATTCATGGGTTCAAGTTCGATCATAAGTGGCTACTAATGGCAAATGTCAGTTATAACCCAAAGAGGGTGCAGAGACACAACGGAGAAAGAAACTAAGTGTAAGGCAGAGAACATTATGTGTCATAAAAAGGTTTTTCATGCATGAACTTTACCCACAGCTACAATCTCAAAAGCTAAACCAAGACACAAATTGCCACCTGTCTCCCCCTGTAAGTGCTCCATGGTTGTCCCTTAAATCTGAGAATGTGCAGAGCAGAGATGCCAACCATGCAGCTCTCAGGTGGACTTTATGACTTTCTGCCCTGCAATCTGCGACGCAAACTGCAGATAACAAAGTTGTCAGGATGCCATTAAAATAGCAGTAAATCATCCTGAGTAGATGAAATTGTAGGTCGTAATGCTAAAGGTTGCTGCTTTTCTCTGGTTTGGTAACAGACATGCTGAACTAGTGTTGACCCGAATAGGTCTGCAACAGATAAGATATCTTGCATCCTCAGGAAGTACACCTCACAAACACGGTAAGAGTTTAAAACAGTTAAAGTGAATAAGATTGCGGAGGTCATCAGCTGAACTACAGTATATCTTCAAGTTTGGCTCAAAAACTGAACTCATTATTTTTGCTAGTATTCCAAATCTTTCAAACATGATAAAATTCATTTATAGGAAATGGAGAAGAGAAAAATGTATGAATGTAGAAAAGAATAAAATGAGAAATCAAACTTTAAATAACCGATAATGTGTTGCTATTTCCTTTACTTTATGTTAAATTTAATACATTAGCAATGACTGAAAGCACAGTTGACAACTGGCCTTGAATGTTAATGGAACTGTCCAATCAACAGTCAGCTATTATTGAAGTAAAGGTCATGCTCCCTCCAGAGGAAGTGCACTGCTGCCATCAATCTGGTCCGGAGGGCCTGCATGAGAAAAGAACTAGAGGTCGTGGGCGGGGTTAAAAGTTTACTGCACTGTAGGTGCCAATCGGTACATTCAATACCTTCACACCCTGCAGCCTCCACTATCTACATGTCAATGGTCCCTGCTTATTGACTTGGTATGTTCCACTTCCACAGAAGCCTGGTGTTGGTTTGTTGTCATTTATCATTTCTTCTTTGTCACTTTGCCGTCGTCCTTTTTCCTTTCCTTCCCCAGAATTGACCAGCTTTGCTGTCAGAATCAGGAGGGAGGGAGGTCTGCTGCAGAGGGAGGACTTGGGTGAAGGGAAGGAGGAGGAGGAGGGTTGGAGTGAGATACATTGAGTTTGCCAACTCAGGCAGAACGATCGACAGGAAGCCGGGCAGGAAGGAAGACGAGCCTCTTACCATGAAGCGCTATTGTTTATGTGACGTGACTTGAAGCGGCCGAAAGTGACTGATGGTGGGCTCCTCAACTGCTCTGACCCACTTCTTAGAGCGTCACAAAACAGCCTACACATGGAAAATACAAAAGAGGAGCCGAGCTATTCTCTCAAACACTGCAATTCAAAGTTTGATTCGGTCATAAAGAGTTCGGTGAATGTATCACAACGAGTTCTTTCAGAAGAACTTCACAACTTTACTCGTCTGTCTAGAAAATACAACAGCAAAACAATGTTTTTCCACTCACTCTCCTTTAATTTAATGCAGATGTTTTCAAAATACATTTTAAATATATTTACAGATGATTAATCACTCAGCAATCTGTCAAAGCCAAATTACATTGCCTTTTTTAGCATGTTTCTTTTTTCACTTAAAGAAAGCCCTCTCACACATTTGTGATGTTTTCAATTTGGACAACCATACTGGCAACAGTATATTAATCCTTTCCTTCTGCTTTCTTTATGTGAATTTGTCGTAACAAGCCAATAATACTCACTGAAGAGTTTATATTTTACTTTTGAGGGTTCATGTGAACAACAGTGCCACTGCAGGTGATAAGAATGAAGGGAAAGTGTGACTTTTACTTCGTTTGAGGATTCCATTTCTGTCCTGTGGATTGTAACTGTGGATCATCATCATGCCAGACGATGTACGTACTTCTACTCTCAGAGTTTTAGTTGCACCATTAAAACTAATATAATAAAATGGACAGACGTGAAGCACTGTCTTGAGTAAAATGGTGGCTAACGGTAGGAGTTAAATGACTGAAGTCTAACTACAGTTTTAAACAATTTATCATTAATTTATTTGAGGCAATAATGGGAAAAAAAAAAGCAAAAACAAACACTTGCTACTGCAAGTAATTTCTGCAACTAAAGTCTGGCCGATCCTCCCTAACTGCTCGTCATACATTAAAAAAATGTACTTGCCTGACTGCAACAGTTGTGCCATGTTAAATATGTTTAATAGGTCTGAATTTTTAAAGTCTGACCTCATCAGGTTTACATATAAAAAGAGTTTGTCAACCATATCTCACTTGTTCTGTTGCCATTAGATTAATGGGCAACAGTGTATCTGAAAAGCGTTTAGTATGATGTATTTATTGCTAATTATAATAAAATTAAATCAATAATTTACCTTTCTGCATAAGTAATGTATGGCAAATATTTGTTTTGTCTTTGTTATAAATGTGCCGTTAAAGCTGCAGTGCAGATTTTTTTGTCTCTAAACCCCACGCCTATCTTGACAGCACAGGTAATTACACAAACACTTGTCTTCGTCTCTACTGTTGATCGCTTCCTATCTAAAACTGTAAAACTCTCTCTGAAAACCAAAAGTGTCATATGGAGGAGCAGAAAAGCTCCCATCTGCTCACCAGTCCACCGCTGGAATGTTCCTATGGCCCCGTTGAGCTTTTGGATTTTTATTGTCTGAAAATCAGCCAGATACCATCACCTCCACACCAATCAGGCAACTGGATCCAAACCTCATCTTTTTTTTTTTTTTTTTAACTTTTTTTCTCATCATGTGCTTTTAATACAGCTAAGTTAGATGTTTTGCAGGCAGTGGAGCCATGAAAACGGTTGTATTTGAGTGAGAGCATGACAACATCAACCCAATTTAATGACATTAAAATTCAAATAAGTCCAGCGTAGTGCCACTGATGTGCAGTAAGATTTTGTTGAAAGTACAAGAATTGCAACTCCATCCATTCATCCATCCATCCATCCATCCATCCATCCACTCTCTGAACCACTTAGTCCAATTAAGGGTCATGGCATGGTACACCCTGGACCTCTGCAATGTACTTGGCCATGATGTCCTTGCCTGTCTGTTAAAAGACCTGTCTAATTTTGCGCTGCTTCATCATTGTTGACGTTTGCAGGAATAATGTTTGCATATTGTTATATGATTTGATAAGGATTTGTAGCTACAGCTGCATCATTCTAAAGGAACGTTCATTTTCATCTTGAAAAAGCATGTTTTGTTCTTCCTAGGCCAATCTGAATATATTTTTTTCATGTTCACCATGTGCCATCATAATTTATTCTTCATCAGAAACACATATATGATAATTACATATATTTACAATTTTTATTAAAATATCCTCAAATACATAAACCATGTGGTTGGTAAGATGTACCCATTGTACGTTCATTATGGGGATGCAATTTTCAAGCAGATGCCAAAATAAAATAAAATAAAATAAAATAAAATAAAATAAAATAAAATAAAATAAAATAAAATAAAATAAAATAAAATAAAATAAAATAAAATAAAGGACTGACTCACTTGTTCTAATGCAGGGTAATGGAGGGGCTTGAGCCTGAACTGACCTGTATGTACAGAAGAAGACAGGATGCCACACTCACCTTTCTGTGTTCACAGAGGTAAATACTGATGTAACCATGACATGATAAACATGACTGCATATGTGTGTTGGTTTCAAAGCTGTTGTGCATTTTAGCCAACAAAATTATGACAAAATATTATTCTATTGTTTACATTTAATTTTTCTGCGTCCCGCCTCCTCTGGCAAAGAATCATAACATCAGTCTCGCCTCAATAAGGTAATAGTCAGATGAAATGCGACATTACAGTTCAGATTGAGGTCACTTAAAAAGGTTCTGATATGCATTTGATTTTGGGCCACATATGAAAGTAACTTGCTACATTACATTTTGTGCTGTTCAGAATATCATTAAAAACTCTGATATGGGTCACATATAGGCAAAAAATCTGTATATAGGCCACTTTTGCCTGTAGTATGAGCTTACTTTCTTCATCTTCATGTTTGCCCTGGACAACTCTTCCAATGTAACATTTACACAAGCTTGAAATTATTGCCATGAATTCACCAATTAAATCTTTTGAATACTAGAAGAATCTCCTTTGAAGGCCTGATTTAACAGATTTTTATTCATATCAAAATGCACAACATATTTTCAACTGTAAATTCTGACTGTGGTGGCTGAGAAGAGCCCAGCTGCCCTCACTCATCCTCATTATACTCTACGGGAACACCAGGAAGAGCATTATGACCACCTGCATCTCTGTGTGGTGTGTGGCTGCAGTGCTTCTGACTGGAAGGATGTGAGGATTGATGTGAAGCTAGCAGAAAAGATCATTGGATCTCCTCTCCATTTCATCCAGGTCATTCCTATGAAGTGGTGTCTCCAGAGCCAGAAATATCGTGTACTCACTCACCCAACTGGCCACAGGGAGTTCAGGAGTCTTCGTTGCAGGATTACCAGGTTCTGCAGTGTCTTTTTTCCTCCAGCCATCAGAGGAAAAAAGGGCCCAGTCACATCAGCCTTTTTGATTCGAATCCTAATCTGTTTGCTCGGAAAGTCTGATTTGTTGAATATGCCAAACAAATTCTGATTTGGATTAAAGAAGCGGAGCAAAGTCTCCAGTTGGACAAAGTCTAGCGGGCTATCCTGATGTGAATGCAGCCTTAAAAGACATGATCAAACCCATCCAGGTTTGCATGAGCTGTTGACACTTTACTCTGCATTATGTTGACTTTGCTCATGTCATTCATATAATTTTGTTCTGTTATTCTTAGTTCCTGTCAGCTATTTCTTAATAGCCAATCAGTTTCTCATCCTTTTAAGTCACAGCATCCAAAATTGATCAAACTTTAATTAAACTGCTTCTCCCACTCACAGTGAAATCCTATTGGCTCCCCCAGACCACTGACACAGGAAACACATCACTTTCAGGAGGTAAGATCCATTAAAACTGGCACATCGCTTAAAACTGAAACATTTGAGCCACATTGAGCTTGAAATGAAAATGAAGTCATTGAATTGACATTTTCTGTGGAGCTGAGTCATTAATTAAATTTACGAGGCCTCTGAAAGCTTTTCCACTGCGCTGGAGTTTTTGTTTAAACGTTGTGCAGATGACCTGATTTTGAGGGTGTATTTTCCCAGTGATATGTTTTTGGTTTAGTTACACCTGTGGATGGTTTCAAAATGGACAAGAAATTGATTCCAGAGATTTAAAACTTTTTTTTTCCCCCTCTAAACGTTCAGAGAATGATGGTCTCCAGCAGACTGCAAAGTAGCAGGAAATAAATATAGATTTTAACGAATGCTTTACAGCCAGTGCTGCTGATGCAGTTGTTGGTAGAAATAACTGATAAACTGGTCCAGTTTAACAGTTCAATTGTCTCACACCTCAACAAAACAGCAAACAATGGGAAAATCAGCTAAATCAGTTATTTTTCAATTAACAATGAACTGCCATCATGAAGACTGATGAAGTTCTGTGTCCGTATGAAACAGTTCACCTGGATGGAAGATGAATCCTTCTGGCTTCCATCTGTTTACCAGTCCACCACTGGAACGTTCCTCTGGCCCAGTCAAGCTCTTGGCCTCTTCCTCCTTGACTGAAGATCAGCCAGATAACATTATCTCCTGACCAATCAGATGCTTGGATCCATACCTCATCCCACAGGTAGTCTTGGCAACAGATGAGCCAGAACAAAGATTGCTGCTTTTATTAAGAGCCAACCAATAGGGGAGCAGATGGTTGATCCAGCATCAACATAGGGCCAACTTGTGTTGTGTGCATTTTGTTGAGGTAATGCTGAATGGGGATGGCATATCAGTTTGCAGCCAGGAGCTCAGTTGAGCCTTCAGAGAGCTGCAGTGGTGCATTTTGAATGCTGCTTTGAATGAGCACAGAGGGGATCTACTGAGTATACTTTTAAGGTACTTTTTTAAGGTGTGATTGAATGACTGAAGTGGTTTTCTAAGCTTTAACAATAAATCTTCTGTAGAAAATGGAAACTGCTTAAAGCAACGTTTATGGATTATCTCATGTGGCCCAAAGTTATCCCAGCAATGAACTCACTGTGCTTAAAACCAGATAAGATAAATATTTCTAAAAACAAAAACATGTGGAATATAAGGAAAGTGGGATTATATTGACATTTATTATTTATTTATTTATTTGTTTACATTTTAGAAGTATGGACCTTGCGGTATACCGTTCCATTATATCCAACCAGTCTGCCCATTTTTTTTCAGACCTCACCAAAACATTTTTATCCAGACAACCGCAGCTCACTGGGTATTTTCTCTTTTAAGACTATTCTCTTTAAACACTAGACATGCTTGTATATGAAAATCCCAGTAATACATCAGTTTTTAAAATACTCATCAGTTTGTCTGGCTCCAACAATCAAGCCTTGTTCAAAATCCCTTAAATTTCCTTTCTTCTTCATTTCATGCTCAGTTGGAGACTTCAGCAAGTCATCCTGACCATGTCTACATCTCCAAACGCTTTGGGTTGCTGCCATGTTAGTAGGCTGACAAAAAATCAAAACAAAGTTTTATGCTTTTTTTAATTTCCATGTTCTTATCACTTCTTATGGGATTACCATAAGAAGCGATAATGCAGATAAACTGAGAAGACTACATTCGACAGTTAACTTTGTCAATGCTTTTAGACAAAACACTAAAATAAAAATAAAATAATAAAGAAAGAATATCCTGTCAATCTTTGGTAAAAAGATCATTCCCCCTGTTGATGCTGACTTTTATTCATGACCTGTGTGAAGCCTCCGTTGGGAGCATTTTATCCCTCTTTGCCATTTTTGGAAACATTGACTTTTTTTCTTTTTTTGTTCTTGCTTGTTTGAACTTTCTTTCACACTCTGTGTTGCCCACTATGGCGCAGCCTCTGTCTGGCTCCTACACAGTGTTTATAACATGATAACTGTATTTGTTGGCAATATTATTTGACCAGGCCACTCTTGTGAAATGCTCATTTATGCAGTCTGCGTGCAAAAAATGAACTTTACTCTCCTCTCGCTCCTCTTCACCACCTCCATCACCTTCCTCCTCCTCACTGCCTCCGTGTCCAATAGGAACCAACCAGTCCATGTTTGTTTCCCCCTCTGGTCTTTCCTGATTGCGCAACCAGGCAAATTCCGGTCGGCTCTAATCTAGCTCTTAGACGGGCCAGTGAATTAACTAAAAAACCCATTTGACACACATGCTTCCACTTTTCTGTTTGTTGCCTCCCCCTGAAGTCTGCTTAATTCGTACAATTTTGCCTTCATTAGGCTGCATTTTAAGCTGCGGGGCACAGGTAATGCAAAGCATTTCCCCCCTTCAAATTGTAGACCAGAGCTTTGGTTGCTAGGAAGTGGAAGAGCCTCAATTGCAGCCATTTCCTCGCCAGTGTACCGAGAGGTCCTATTACAGCGTTTAGGTCAAGGCAATTGATGTCATTACAGGCAGCCAACTTCCCTCCACCATAGTAATGAATTAGTCTAAGCTATTTGGGCTGTATGATTGCAGTTGCCAGGGGAGATGAGTATGAAATGGAGGATAATTATGGTATGTATCCCTGAGCGGATGTGTGCTGGTGTGGGCCAGTCATGGGGGTGGTTTCCACACTTGTGTAATGACTTAATGTAGCTGCTGACAGGCAGCTGGGCAACATGGAAAGGTGCTACTGTGCTCAACTTGTGGACTGTGACTGACATGCCGAACCATGCCAACCTGCTTCAACCCTGCGGCTCATTTGCTTCAAATGACTCAGTCCACCGTCCAAGAGTCATTTCTTCTTAGAAATGTCCATGAGGGATAAATAAGGCGAAATGAATATAACTGTTTACAGAACCTTAAAAAATGGTAATTTGTGGTAACTCGTATATTATCAGGTAATGAATTGATTTAAAATTTAATTATAAGTTTTTGTTTTTTTTACAAGCTGTTGAGACAAGCAAGGAAACCATTAAATGTTGGAACGTGGATAAACTGCCTTCATCGTAAAATAATCCTGAACTGTGATTGTATGACTCATTCATAAAAAAACAAAAAAACATTAAACATCAAGACAATTTTTTAAATATTCATTCTGATGATAAAAATGCAAAGTTGCTTATGTAAAAAAAAGTGAAAACAGAAGCTTGAATCAGTTTTTAAAAGAAAACATAAAGGCCAGAAAGCTGAAGTTTGCAGTTCTGAACTTGCAACTGCAAAGCAAAGCCCACAGGAGGTTGGGAGCTTTGAGGGAGTACGTGAGGCGTTGGGAGGGGTGGGTTGTTTTCTCAATGGGATGTCGAGCGCTGCAATAGGAACCCTGACAAAAAAAGCTTCACCAAACAAAGAGCCTGGTAGGAAATAATGCTGGTCAAGGCTTGTTGGGCCATCTATGGGCTTCTTTCCAAGTCCCTGTAACCAGCTATAAGTCTCTTTATGAGGACACATCTGAACAGGGGGCCCCTCCAAGGACAGGAACTTTTACATTTCTGCTTGAATAGGACCTCAGCCAGGGGCTGAGTTCAAAGTGCAGTTTCCAGTCATTTGATTTAACTACTTTGTGCATTGCATTTGATAGGCTGGTGGTAGGACACAGCCCCTGAGATGAGTCTGAGAGGAAGAGTTTTAAAAAAAAATTATGTGGCTGATCTCGGTTTGTGTACATTATATCTAACCATTCAATATATATGTGTTCCTTCACCTTTTTCATACCATCCTGCACTTAAGAGCTGAAGAAAAAAGAAAGATTATTTCTCACCCAAAAAAAAAAGCTATGTGTCTATTTCATCCCTTTAAATGTCATTGTTTGCCTTTTGTGTCACTGCTCATTACAAAGGGTTTCAATATACACTACCAGCCAAAGGTTTGGACATGTTCATTAAATCCAATGGGTAGGTGTGTCCAAACTTTTGAGGTTTGGTTCATCAAACACTTTTATAACTGCTTAACCAGTCATTTGCCTTCATTCCAGGATATTTTTTAAACATTTTGTTTTGGTTAGTCTAAATGCTGTCTGATCAAGTATATTAAATAGCTCTGTCTACTTAAAAAAATAAAGAAGCATCAGTGTGTGTTTGCACAGGGGTCCATCTTTATTCACTAAAACGCTTGAAAACCAAATTGTACCACAAAGACTTTTGTATCATGCCTTTCAAACCCTCCATTGTTCTGATGGTCAGATGAAAGACCTTTTGTTAAGTTTAAAAAAAAAATTGCAGCTTTGTGCTATGCAAAGTAGTTTTCATGTGTAGATCGGGCCATTAACAAAAGAGCTGCATATTTTTATGATCAGAGCTAAGTCAAACCTCCATTTTGTTTCCTCTGGGAAGCTAATGTTAGCTGCACGCATCTAAGTGATCAAGAATCCACAGATGCCAATAAAAGACTTAAGAGAAAAAAATAAAAAATAAATAAATAAAATATATATATATATATATATATATATATATATATATATATATATATATATATATATATATATATATATATATATATATATATATATATGTGTATATATATATATATATATATGTATGTATGTATGTATTTGTTTTTATGAATATATATATCTATATCTATATATATATAGATATATATATATAAATTCATACTTTTTTGTCATTTAAATTTATTTTATTTGTTGTTGATGTTATTAAAGGTCTTACCTGGAGAATACCAGCTCTAAAGTAGAAGACTCATCATCTTATCTGCATTTATCATAATACTGGAATCAGAACTATTTCATGTCTGAATAATAATATTTTTGTCTTTGTGTTGATAAAAAATAAAATGATCTAAAACTGGCTGTATTTATTTGACATATCATAAAAAATGCAATGCATAAGCACAACACTGGTGTATGTCAAGTTAAGCAACATACAAGATTTTTTTTAAAACAAAGGGTAATTAAAATGATCCAATAGTGGCTGGAATATCCTGACTATTTGCTCAGAAGTGGTCTAGTATTTTCCTGTATTACAGAACTTAAACTTTCCCTTCATATATCTCACTAGCTTCTTTAACATATAAAAAATTTAACATATAAATCCAGTCAGAAATGACCTTGATTACAGCATCATCTCTGATAGGTTTTCACTCAGCTAAAAAGATCCAATGGCTGGTCTCATGGGTAGAACACGAGTAACCTGAGTCAACATGTGCCCATAACATCCTTGTTACATCAAATTGTCTTCATAGATCAGTTTGAAAAGGTTCTTTTAGGTTCCGCATTGGAAACAGTTTTTGACAAAAAAGGAAAAAATCCTCAATCTACTTATACTGTATTTGGTGAATATGTGGTATTTTGACTGTAGTGATGTACAGATCTTAAAACAGTGTAAAATTTACACATAGTTTTGTGATTTATCTGGATGCAAGGGGGAAAAAAAATATTTGACTCAATAGATTCCAAATGTACGTCCAAAACATTCCTCTTTTGTTTTGTTCTGGGTCCAAACACAGTGAGTTTTATTTTCTTCCATGTTGGGATATGTAAAGAATATTGGTAACTTGAGCCAGTCTGAATGTCAAATTATTGAGGCTGACAGCCCATTTGGAACAATTCAAGTTATTTCAAAGCAATGACACCAACCAGATTAAAACAGAACAAATCACATAACTCGGGCTTGACTTTGTCTCTTCTATAGTGCAGCTGGTGATAGATGGAGTGTCGCAAGGATTAGGTCATACTTCAGGAAGTGAGAGTGTTTCACTTTCTACCTCTGGAGGAGTATGAGGTTAGAATGACAGCTTGATGGATGGTCTTTTTTCTTTTGTACAAGCTGATTGTAGAATAAGACGAGTTCATGTGGTTGTGGGGCCACACTGCTCTTGTTGCTGCAGCAATTAGTACAGCCACCCATTACAGTGACTGTATGATAGGGCTACAGCATGTGTATGTGGGTGTGTGCATGCGAGCTAGGGAATAGTATGTGTTTGTAAATGCAAAAATCAAATCTTGCGGGACAGTTTTAAAACCCCGCTTGTAGTTTCACAAGACTGCTTTGGCAAATGTTGGCTGTAAAAATTGAAATATGTGTTTAAGGGTTGTCAGTAAACAATCAGAGCAGCTCAGGGCAGGAAACAAAACAGCATGCTATGAATCACTGGGCCTTATTTTGTGGCATGTAATTAGAGGACATAACAATGTATTTCCATGATCAATCAAACTGATCACCCTTGTTCAACGCTAACATTTAAATGTACAAAAGAGAAAACTATTCACTTACATCATCACTGCACGGAACAAACATTACCAAACTTGTTTGCTTTGACACAGCAGTGGTTACTACATACAGAAGATGTCATAGCAGAAGGATACAGTTTGTTCCTTCTTGAGAAGTTTTGAGTTGGAGTGAATCAACAAAGAGAACCATATCTGATTTTAATACTGATATAAATTTGTAGCATCTGAGCCATGTAGCTGAAGCTGTTTTGTACCAATTCCCGACAAAAGCATCTTTGGACGTCTCTGAGATGACGTCTGCTACACGTTCGCCCCTTTTTATGTAGTGACATGTATATATATGTATATATATATATATATATATATATATATATATATATATATATATATATATATATATATATATTATATGCTTTCCTCTCGATTAGATATTAAACAGTTTTTTGGTTGCCGACTCAATTTAAATTGTGATTCCTCTATTGCTCATTTTGAGTTCCAAGACCAAGTACCAGACCATGTAAAAACCTGTACAATGACACAGTTTACAGACTATATCACGTGCCAGAGTTCCCAAATAAAAAATGAACTGTTTGTCAGTTTTCAAGATTTATTTTGAAAAATTATATTTGATCCAGCTGTTTGAACTTATACTTTTGTTTCAAAACTTGAACTTTGGCTTGTTGGCTTGCTGCTGGCCATTAGCTCTGCATTTACCTCGGGATGGTGTCTTGAGGTGGCCAGTAACATTAGTGATATTACCGTGGTACGTGACATGTGCATTATGCGTATGTGTGTGTGTGTGTTTGTACATTGGAATTCATAAAATGATACATTTCGTACCAGAACCTGTCAAAGGAAAGTGTTCTATGTCTTTTTCCCGGCGGCTGGCAAACATGGGTTAACCAATGGCACCTCGTGATGGTCATAATATATTTCAACCAGGTGCTGGTTAAAACAGAAAAGTTTGACCTGTTACTGAACGATATTCAATTTAGCTTTATTTGTATAGTGTCACTTCACAACAATGTTGTCACAGGGCACTTCACATACACATCATTTCAAGCCAAATCCTACATAGCCTATAATAGAAACCAACTGATTGCATCGAATCATGACTTTGATCCAATTCCCCATATCTGAACAAAGCATCCGCTAAATGCTGACGGTGAACCAGTTCTCACCTAACATAGCAGAAGGAGACATATTTAAGTCGATCAATCAGTTTCCCTCTGCTGCATATACAGCACACTGGGACAAAGACAGTACTGTAAACAACTGGCCCAGTTGGGCCCTAAAGGTAGCTTTATTTACCCTTTATGTATTGACAAATTGTTGCGTTGTCTTTGTCTTATTGAGTTAGAATACTGAAAAGTTATTCAAATAAAATAAAATAAAAAAATAAACAGAAAACAAGTTATTAATACATAATTAAGTCAACTATAATTCATCTTATTCCTTTTTTCCCCCCATCTCTTCCTCCACCTTAGTCTTGCATCACCCCACCTATCCTTTAGTTATTTGACACTGCTGGAGACGCCAGGCATTCAGGACATTCTTTGTCCCTGGAGGAATAAGGAGGGCGACGGGGAGCGAGACAGCGAAGGGGGTGGGATGCAGGAGAGGAGACAATGAAGGGGTTCCACCCTGTCCAGTTTCAATGAGAGCCCGCTCCCGACACTTTACACACCCTGACCAAAGGAAGGGGTGGAGTTGGAGCCAGTGAGGCAATGTGAGTGAACTACTTTGCCCCCCCCCCCCCCCCCCCCCCCCTCTGCTGAGGGGACACAGAGGGGAAGCAGAAATGCACCTCACCACTGCCACCAATAACATCAGCTACTTTCAGTGTTCGGAGGACCCCAGCATGTCTAAAGCCCCCTTTTCAGAGAGAGAGAGATAGAGAGAGATAGAGAGAGAGAGAGAGAGAGAGAGAGAGAGAGAGAGACTTTTCAACAATTTGGCTTTAGAATTTGGTTGGGCTTGTTGTGATTTATTATCCTCATATGGGTGCCAAAGTTATATGCTCTATGCATTGTGTCCTTGGCTGTTTTTGTCAGAACATAAGAAGACATTCTGTCACACCTCTGGTCTTAAAGCCAAAGTTTACACTGCATTTTCTGTTTGATTGGAAGCTCGATTTGCTTTAAACCTGTCCTCTTCCCCCCACACAGCAGAGGCAGATGGCTGCCTGTCCTTGAGCCGGGTTCTGCCGGAGGTTTCCTTCCTGTTAAAAGGGAGTTTTTTCCTTCCCACTGTTGCCAGTGTGCTTGCTCAGGATGGGAGATTGAGTTGGACTCAACTCAATCTGTTGGTTTCCTTATATAGGCTATTATGAATTGGCCTTCATTATGTTTTCCCCTCTGTCTGTAAAGCGTCTTGAGATGGCATTGCCGTGATTTGACGCTATATAAATAAAGTTGAATTGAATTGAAAACTGATAATCTCCGCTTATTTCTTTTTAAAATTTTAGCAACTGACATGACGTCGGCCCTGCGATGGACTGGCGAGCTGTCCAGGGTGTACCCTGCCTGTCGCCCAAAGCCGGCTGGGATAGGCTCCAGCTTCCCCGCCACCCTGAATGGAATAAGCGGTTCGGAAAATGAATGAATGAATGAATGACATGACGTCTTCATACAATAGTTGGTGGTTCAAACCATCAAATCCACTGAAATTCAAGAGACTCAAGATGTTCCCTTTAGATATATTTATTAAAGATATAACAACTTTTTTTTTTTCAGGATTTAGCTCTCAAATATGGAGGCTTCTTAGGCAGAGTAGACTCCGTATTTGAGAGCTAAGCCATAAAATCCTACAATGTCAAGGCTGTAACTGCTGCAGCGATGACAATCCAAACAGATCTCATACTCTCCATTAGTTTACCTTTACCAAACTTCTTTTCCACCCCTTCATGAAGCTCTAAATGGGAGACATTTGGAACAGGAGGAATTAAAGGCTGGAAAGACAATAAGAAAACAATAAGAAAAACAATAAGTCAGTAACATTAGTGGCTATAAAAGTAATACTTACTGCTGGTGACATGTAAGTATTTTGGTACCCATGCATTATCAGTGTATGTTTGGCACGTAGACTGTGTGTGTTGACGTGAGGTAATGTATTGAGGGGGGGGGGGGGTCCAATATTGACTTGAACTTTGGAGACACTCATGTGTACACGAGCCTGAACACCTAGGATTCAGCCAAGAATCCAAACAGATGCATGATGTAAGAGGCAGGTTTAAGCATGAAAATGCACAATTAAGAACAAGTACATTTCTGCTTTTATATGTAAAATTATTAACAGCCATTAATGTGAAGATCCCATTTTTAATGACATTACCAGCTCGAGAAAACAACTTTTCCAAGACAATTTTTCTTACAGTGTAAGGAAACAGCATCACATCAGTTGGCTTCATACTGTTGGGAGTCTGTTTGCTTTGACTTTAATGGATGCAATTCTGACCTGATAGTGATATATAAGCTTTAGATCAAGATGCATACAGTGTAATTAGGTAATATTGTATCCTGTAACCAGTAATACAGTCTCTGGAAATGAAATGTTTCTATTCATCTCAATATGTCTGTGCAACAGCTTGAGAGTTGTATCCCCCTTCTGCAAAGTAAAGTTCCAGGAGTCACATGGTGGCTATCTTGACTGTTTACACAGCTCTCACTTGAAAAAAATGCAATACATCTACATACTGTATTACACTGAAAAGGCTTAGACAGAGACCCCCACTCTCCTTACAGTGAAGTTGAAGCTGAACCAAAATATCTTTATGAAGAGAAAAATGAAGAAGCCAGCAGCAATTTGCACCCCAACATGACATAAATGCCAAACTAGAAAGTAATGATACAGCATTAAATAATCCAAGTCCAAATGGTCTTTTAAAGACATGTCTTAGACAGTAATGATGATTGTAAGCTACATCAGTCAGTCTCAGCTGCAGCTTGGACATTCAGTGGTGTAAAAATTACAGCTGTGGCTAGTTTACTTTTTTAAAAAATGACCTGAATATTATCATTCTTTCAAAGCTGCTGTGTGAAAACCTAAAGCATGTGTTTAGGAAATATATTCTGTTTGTTTTAATCATGGACAGAAAACTCTTATTCCCACAGAATGTAGTTTTCCAGGAACGAAGCAAATGATCTGTGTCATCATATTTATACAATTAAACAATGAGGTTTTCTCCTGGAAGCAGAAATAAGTTGTAACCCTTTCCTTTCATCTCTATTGCTGATGATTGTGATGCATGAAAGTTTGAGATGGATTTATGGTTTGCACAAAATCTGCACCGCAGTTGACCTTCGTGGCCGCATTCACCTGTCGTGGCCTGGCTGGTATGTATGAAATCCTTTGCCGCTGTAAAAATTTTCAAAGGGCTGCACATTTTCTTCCTTACATGTTTTTGAGATCTTTGTGTATTGCTGATACTTGTGTTTGACTATCATTCTGTGAACTCCTTTCCTGCACTGAAAAAAGAAAAATCACAGAGTTAGAGATCAGGACTATGTAATCAAACCAGAAAATCATGGCTTCCTATTAGGTGGCAGATGCTAAACCTTTTGATCCTGAAAAACTGTTGTGCCAAGGTTTCAGAATGATGAAGTGCAAATGAAATGATGAAGTGAGAGGAGCTTAAAGGGCTAAAATAAAGCGTAAAAAACTAAAATGAAAAAAGCTTGGAAATTAGATTTAAAACTACAGAGATTTGGATGCATGAAACTTGTATAATGTCAAATTACTCTCTAATGTTCATCCTTTTCAGAAAATAAGACTCTTCCACAGCTTGTTGAAATACTTTGTACCTTGTCTTCATTCACATCCACCACACAAAATATAAAGTACAGTTTAAAAGTTTAAGCAAAATAACCTATTCAAATTAATGGAAAGGTGTGTCCAAACTTATAACTAGAATACTATATATTATACTGTGTTTAGAGATGACACATTAAAATCTGTCTATGATGTGGGATGTTAGTTACCTTTTTAAACAGGTTTACTTGTGTTTGAAAACTCTGTGTTTGTAAGTGGTGCATTTCTGCATGCTGGTTATAAAACTGCAGTGACGTATTGTGATATGTCATAGAGAGACAATCTCTCTTGATTCTGACAATAACGATGACAAAGAACCAGCATGTAAAATTCTGTCTGCTCCAGTTCCACTTCAACAACAGGATTATTTAGGGGCTTATTTATGCTCAACATTAAATATGCATATGAATTGAAGATTTTGCCCATCCACTGAATTAATTTTACACACATTTCAGGGCATTTTCAGAGAGCTTGGAGATGCAACCCAAATACTAAAATGCAGCAGTATCACTGAAAACCATGGTTATTACCAGGGCTGGAATTTTGTCGTTTTAAGGGTAACGCCACTTGGCCTTTGGTGTTGTAAACTTTTTGAGGTCACAAAGGCCAAATATAAGGGCAGAAAAGCCATGAAATATATGTATATGGTATGTTATATATCATATTTATACCATGGTCAGTGAGACCACTAATGCCAACTGGTGCACATACTGGTAACACAGGCATCACCATTTGGCGTGAAGTGGTTCAGATTAGATCAGCTGGCTTTTGACAGGTAAATGACAGAGACAAGCTGCAGCTTGACAACGGTTGTTTAGCATAAAAACTACATCAAGGCCAACGTGAAATTGTTACTATACTTTAACATATTTTGTAACGTTTGTAAAAAAGAAATAAAAATTTGTTATAATCTGTTTACTAAGTGGGGCCATTTTAAAAGCGGATTGAACAACTTGGATCCGTGTATTACACAGTTTTAATGCACTTTTCTGCGCGTTGCAGTGTTCTAGACTCTGTGTCATGTATCAAAACCGTGTAATACTTGCTCGTGTTTTTAAATAATTACTTACAGTATGAAAATATGTACATCTTACCTTGAAAGATATATACAGTATGTCAGAAGAAAAACTGGAGAGGGTATTTGTTTATAGGACACACTGACAATAACTTTTTTGACTGGGGTCACTTTAACCCGAGCAGTCAATATTCACCCAATATAGCATATCCACATGCTCACAGCTTGTAAATCAGGCCTGCAGATGATTTAAAAAAATAAATAAAAATTGAAAGTACCTTTGATACCTTGATTGTTAATTAAATTGTAATTTTCACAAGACCTTATGCAGATTAATTACATTCTTATTTACTGTAAATATAGGTGGGTGCACTACCCTTAAACAAGAAACATGTTAATATTTTACCTTTCCTTTAGATTAGTTTAGTTGTTTAGTCATTGTGTAAAATGTGATCATATCAATCATTCTTTACTAAGCTTGTCTTTCTCAACTGTGTGTGTATTTGTGTGTGCAACACTGAGAGGGAGTCACTCTCAGCAGCCTACATAATAATAATGTGACAGGAGGAGGATTGTGGTCTGCATTCTGGAACAGTTTATTAGGGGGAAGTCTGCAAATACATATTTTCGGGGTAAACATTAACCACCTCTGCATTGCAAGCCTTCACAACAACAGCAGCTGTAGACTGTAAAGCTTGAACCTTCGGTGTATACTTGGACCGTACGCTTTTACTGAAGGAGTTGCCACCATATTGGCACACTGTGTTTTTGTAAAACATTTATTTAAATGTACTTTCTAGTGGAAAATATTTAGACAGTGTTTGGATTTAAACCACAAGTAGTTAGTTTGTGGAGGATGTGGTTCAAACTTTTAAGCTCGAGCTCGTCTGCTCAACTAAGTATGGACCATATGATGTGGAATTGTTGCTGCATTGTTTCTATATTCAGCATGACAAAATTCGCATGACCACACCAACCGAGGCATCATCAGTGTGTGTCAAGTTGTTGCTTTAAAATAGATTTGTTTTTAAACCAAAGGTTTCTGAAAGGAGATTTTGCTAGCAAAAAATCATCATTTAGGATGGAAGGAAAGTCTTACTTTAGAATGATATTAGCTTTAGTAATTAAAGAATTAACAAAGGGTAAGTTTGCCTTGTTAACTGCTGACTGAGAGTATAATCAAATGGAGGAGGCCTACAACATCACTTTCTCAGAAGTGTATCTGCAAACCTCTGAAAAGGAGAACTGGCAACAAAGGAAGGGGATCCAGAAGTGAGTAATGTCCTAATAGCTTGCAAATGTTCACTCTGTGTGTGTGTGTGTGTGTGTGTGTGTGTGTGTGTGTGTGTGTGCGTGCGCGCCCATCTGAGGGTAATTTCCAGACCAGGGTCAGTTGTGATGGATCGCTTCCTTTCAGGTATAATTATTTTAAGAGAGATTGAGCTGTTAAGCACCTGAAAAACATCACAGAAGCATACTGAGTGTTAATGACTCCTACAGGAGATCCTGCATGAGATGAAGGAGCACATTATCATCTGACAGCTAATTAGCAGACTATAACCAGGGCATCTGAGCAAATTATAAACAGGGCATCTAAGCAAAATTATATTAGGAAATATAAGGAGAGTTTAAAAAGAAGTTATTAAAAGTATATATCAATCTCAAATTGTGCATCACATCAACACCTTTAGTTGAGTTTTGCTTTCTGATCAGGCTAGCTATTGCTTTGTTATCAATACTAAGGCAAAGCCAGTTTATTTGTATGGCACAATTCAACAACAGGGTGACTCAAATTTGTATTACTGCATAAAATGAAAACACAGTGATAAGATCTTCCCTTGCAGTAGCTAAACATGTCTGATTCAATCTAACTCATAATAGATAGACGGACAAATAAAAGATAATTTACCCCGACTTCACTCGTTTTTAATGTGTGATACATCCATGTTTGATTTTGAGACCAAGGTTGGAGAAGTTCCCCAGACTTTTGATGTTGTAAATCCAACCTGCAGGGGCATTCCAGCTTAAATTTCCTACTCAGAACCAGAAAGTCTAACTTTGAAATTTTAATGAAATGCAGAGTGTTCCTGAAATAATTAGTCTGACCTAAATTGGGTTAGTTAACAGTTTCTTGGCATAGTTTACCACGATTCAAATGGAACACATGGGAAAGTCATGTAAAAGTATGTTGATGTGCAAATGATGTATTCAAGTTAATAAATAATAAATACAAGGTTCATGATTATATTTTATGTCAGAAGGGGACAATGCACAGCAATTAAAACAAACAAAATTTATGAGCAGGCAGATCTAACACAGAGGTGGCCATTCTCATTCATGCTTTTTCAAACTAGTCATGTCCCGTTTCCAGCCTCAGTTAAACCAACACCTCGCTCAGTTACTATGGCGCTCCTCTGCTCTTTTCATCAGAACGTCACTCTGGGCCCCAGAACTAGGTACAGGAAAGAAAAAAAACAAAAAACATGCTGCTCAGCCTCAGTGCAGCACATATTAACCCCCTCCAGCCCCAAGAGAACTTTTCATTTGACTGATCTTATCTCAACAGAGGAGGAAATTGACGTTGATGGCTTCCACATTTGAAAGAAAGTGGAGAATAAATTTCCCCTTCTTTCCACCCCCCCTAGGCTTTTTTTTTTTTTTTTTTTGCTGAACTTACTATTTATCTCAGCTGTTTGGTTCTTCTCACTTTTAGGGTTTTTTTATGCAGAGTTTTTTTTTTATTTTTTTTTTTAAAGTATGTTTTGTTTTAATACAATGCATTAGGAAAAGAGATTGATGATTATGGAATTTACATGTCACCATTTATATCTATTTATGTAGCAGGCCCTTCAGCAAAAACAGCCAGATCATGATGAAGATGGAGTCTGTAGAGGAATTGCTTGGTGAATGCTAATTTTTTTGGGTTGGACCTTTCATTTAAAAAATGAAGAATCATACTGACAGAAAAACCTTATCAAGCCATTTGCAACAACATGAAAAGGTGAAGCAACCTAGACAGGATGCAGCCAAAAACAAGAATAAACACTTTACAGATGAAAATCACTCAGCATGTCTGTGTAACTGAATCGGAAATACCTTTCCTTTTCTTTCAGCCCAGACAAAAGCAAAGACAATTAAAGAATTTCTATTTGTCCGCATCCTTTGTCGCACCGCATTAATATTATTTCCAGCCATCAGAACCCATCACATTCAATCAAAAGCCATCTATACAGACAAGTCAAAATCATTCCATTAGTAATTCACCTTCATGGTATTCAAATGAAGCTTTGCATTTAAGACTTCCTCTTTGCTTGCAGGAATTCACCTGGCTTTTAGGAATTGCCTTTGTGCACCTCATGTGCCTCCGGTGGATTAGCTGTACTCAAAAATCATCTAAATCACAAACCTCTGCATTCCAGAGCAATGCTGGAAGGACAATGAAAAAAGCTCACCAAGTAATAGGTTGATAGTTATAAAGCAGCTATATTCCAAAGAAAGGCCTATGAATAAAATGCAAACCCCTCCATTAGGGGGATGCGTCTGAACTTGAGCTGAAAGGAATGTTTTGGATTTAAAAGAATCCTGTGTGAGACTGCGTGTGTGCTTGTGTTGGTGTGTTGTAAAGCAATGTGTGAATAGATGAATTGACCCCAGTTAGTATGTTGCATGCATATGCAGGAATTTAACAAACTTATCTAAACTTCTGTGCAGCTGCAGGATTCAACAACTGCATCTCTAACTTTATTCATACATGATACAGTCATGGATGATGGGCCCTGTGTAGAAAATCCCGCATACTTTCAGCCTGCTCCAGCTGTGCCACAGCTCTAGCCATATCTGTTTTTATCATAAGAGCCCTGTTTGTGTGCTGTCTCACAAGACTTGTGTTTGTGTGTTGCATGTGTGGTCAGAAAAAGTCAGGCCATTTCCTTCTGAAAAAATGCAGGGAAAGGGACATAAATCTCCCACAGCTCCCGGTGGGACGTCATGGAAAACGGAGACCTTAAAGGCAGTGGGCTTGCAGCTCGGGGGAGGATCCCAGACATCAATCGAGGAATCCAAGGAGAACGTTTTTCTGGGTCCTGTCGGATGCTTAAAACCAGGCCAGGAAGTGTGTGCGTGTGTGCACCTGTTTTCTCTGCATGTGTGCATGTCTTTGTGTAAATTTGTATGTGTGTGGATGCACTCTGAAAGTTTCTGTGTGTGTAGATGCCTCTGAAAACGCCTTCCCAGGCTCCCCTCTTCTGTGATGGAAACAGGGCAATAAATAGCAGGGTATCTCCTGGCTGCTGTCCAAGAACCGAGGCCCTGGCAAGGAAGTGACTCATTTCAGTGGACAGAAAAGGAGAGGGGAGGGAGGGATAAGAGGATTTTTGTGTCTCTTATTATCAGTCAGCCAAGGCAAACCACACTGCCAGGCCAAAGAGGGAACAGAAGGAGGTGGGGAGGAAGTGGGAGGAGGAGGTAGGGAGAACTGGAGATGGTGGTTGGAGGAGGAGGAGTGAAATGGTGGAGGCAGTGCTTCTATGATTGGACCTCTACTGCTTGTATTTAGCTTTTTAGGAATTGACTTTTGACCTTCCCTTTGCTCTGAGCCAAGGGCCATACTGGGACAGTTTGTTTGTCGATACCTGAGCGACGCGAGCTCACACGTTGTATTCTGAGGGGATTTTATTGTAGGCAAAGTAAAAAGACTTTGGTTAAAAGTTGTGGCTTGTTTTTGTTTTGATTAAGTGTTTTTTTTTAATTTTTTATTAAACAAACAAACAAACAAATAAAAATTTTAAAAGAAAGAAGTAAGATTGAGCTTTCTCTGTTTTCCAAGTCAAAGTGTTTCAGGTAGGGTAAGTAAAACAGTAGTAGATAGAGGAACCTATTTTATATGTACGGACATGGATGTGTGTCTGTTTGCAGGATTTGGATGAGAGGCACAAAACTGGGCCGGAACAAATGTTAGCCAAACATATCTAAATATGTTACAGCGTAGATATAGAGACGCATTTGGCATTTTTATTGAAAAAACCCCCCAAAAACATTTCAATAAACTGGGACTTAATTCACATGACCAAAAACATAATGTTATTAGATAATCCAGCTATACAATTGAGTACACTATAAATGATGAATTGTTTTTTAGGGAGGACTGAAACAATAGAAGTCCAGGGCACGTTTTTTTATTCACCACATTTAAAACAACCAAAGTTGACCAAAGTGCTTCATATGAAGTCAAAATATATCATCCATCCATCCATTCATCCATCCATTTTCTTAAACAGTCTAATGAAGGGTTGCGGGGAAGCTGGAGCATATCCCAGCAAACTTTGGGCCAAAAGCAGGGTACACCCTGGATAAGTCAAACTACATGAGGCAACATAATTTTTAATATAACGTTAAAAAAAAAAAAGAAAATAATCCATGTTGATGTTTTTAACTGAGGGGTAACCATTAGATGGGACTGGACATCTTTGATTTAAAACAGGGGCAACTGTGATAATATGAATGTCAAAATCTGAATTTTATCTTTGTGCATCAGGACATGAACAATGGACATTCTGAGAATCCTTGAAGAAGAAATTTTGAGGGCAATCACTAACAGATGTCATTAAACCATCTTGCCTGGATCCATGCAGATTGTGTACTGGGTTATAAATGATCTATAGAGGCTTTTGAGCCCTATATGGTAGTGCATGTAGGGTTTGCACGTATGTAGGGCATGTAGTGTAGGGTATATTCTGAAACCACAACTTTAGATTAGTTTCAGTGTTCCTGTTGGAGCTGCTGAGTCTCATGCAGCACCTCTCACATGTGGAAAACCTCAAGGCTCTATACTTGGTCTTTTTCTTTTGTCTTTGTATTTACTTCCTATTGGCTCTATTCTCTGAAAACACGGCATCTCGTTTAATTTTTGTGCCGATGACAGCCAAATTTATATGCCATTAAAGAAGAAGGGGAATGCTTACTCTGCGAACCAGCTACAGTGCATCCGACCTAGTGATATCTCCGAAGCCCATATTGATCTAGGTCCTGTAAGCCCATATCTGACACAGACAGCAACAAAGCGGGGTGTGAGAATTGACACCCACCCGAGGCAATTAATGAAAATCAAACCTATTCTTTCTTTGCACCATTTTGAGATTTTAATCCAAGCTTTTAGATTACTGCAACACTCTTTATGTTGGTCTTAGCCAGTTGTGACTTACTCAACTTCAGCTGGTTCAAAACGCTGCTGCTCAACTCTTAGCTGGTCCTAAAAGACGAGAGCACATCACACCAGTTCTGTCTTCACTTCATTGGCTCCTGGTTTATTTTAGAATTGATTTTAAAAGCCTTCTTTATGTTTTTAAATGTCTTCATGGCCTTGTACCCCGATATCTGTCTGACCCTCTCCGTGTGTACGTTCATTCCTGTTTTCTCAGGTCACAAAGACAAAGAAGTAGAGGAGAAGTGAAGCTTTGGAAAGAGTTGCCTTTGCACATCAGACAGACCACCTCATTTCCAACTTTTAAATCTTCTCTTATGACAAATGTTTTCTATTTGGCTTTTAAATTAGAGAGGTTGGTTATTTCATTGCTTTATTTTATGTGTGAGTGCAGCACTTTGGCCGATCTGCATTGTTTTGCAGCGCTCTATAAATAACGATGAATTGAGTTAAATTGATTGATAATAAAACTGCTTTAAAAAAATCTAAAAACTAAGCTGTAGTTTCCCACTAATAGGTATTTATCTGGCAAATTAAAAGGTCTCCTATTTAATTATCGACAGGTGGGGGGAGTCTTTCAACTATATAATCATAAGCCAAACAATGACAAACAACTACTCCTAAGTGATGAACACCGACCTCCACTGTGTCCCATCTGACTTCCCAGGTGGGTGTGCAGTATGGCAGACCTTTGTTCCATGTGTGTGTGGAAAAGCACACACTGTCAACACGAGAGAGAAAAGCTAATATTTACCACGTATGGCCTCGGCTTTAATATTAGCTAGAGGTGCTAGTTGAGGGGGAACAGAACTCTCACTCTGGTCTCACTTCCTACCCTGAAGCAATTTCTGAAGATTTATTTTTCAAGCCTTTTCTGCTTTATTTGACAAGATAGAGTGGAAGGTATCCAGCTTGGAAATATGGGAGGAAGAGAAACAAATGAGAAGCAGATTTACTGCACAGAGAATATTGTTATAATCAGAAAAAAACTCACAAATACATCATGCATTGGCATTTCTCTTTGCAAATATTAATATTTGCAAACATTTCATGCACAAAGTATTTGTGTAATTTATTTTCATCACTGCGAAAATCATTTTTAATGCAACAATTGAATTTTAAGATAAAAAATAGGACTAAATTACTATGATGGATGTCTCAAGCAGGAAAAAAAGACATTAAAATAGACATTAAGACAGACCAATACAGATTAAAATGATAGGATGTGTTAAATTACATAATACAACAGCTTTAGCTCATGATTACAGAGATATGAACGTTATTTTCTAGTTTAAACATCATAATATGCAATGCCAAATTTCAATTGGTGAGCAAGAGGAACAATGCATTGTTGAGCTTTATCCCTGCAGTAACTCCACAGAGATTTCCAGTGTCTACAGCAGATATTTTTGTTCATATTTCCCTTTCTGTGCTTCCGAACCAGAGTACTTCCAAGTGGGAAATGATCCTGTCCTCACCTCCAGCTCAATGAAGTGTGTATTCAAGACACTCTGGCTGTGTCCCCTGTCTCAGGAAAGAACTCCAGACGAGTTCTTGTCCAAGCGTTTTGCTTAAATACTGCATGAAATCGCCACAGGATTTCAAGTGACTCAAGCTGTGGGGCTCTGGTGCAGGACCAACATCAATATCCTTCTTATGCTGGTGGCCAGGTGTTAGGGGAAATTCTCAATTGAATATTGTATCCAGCTTTGTGGGAGCTCAGGGAGCTGTATCTTGTGTGGATATTCATTTCACCGCCTCACTATGCACCCTGTCTCCTCTCCTTCCGTCTTGTTTTTGGCATTCCTCCGATCCGGGCCGAGTGCAGTCTGCTGTGGCTCCCACTTGCACACCTGCCATGGAGAAACAGCTGTGGCCCGGCACAACATCATTAGTGCAGCTGAAAGAGAAGGAAAGGCCTGCATAGACATAGGCCCCCCACCTACCCCACTCTGTTTACTCTCCCCAAGAGTTCATCTCCAGGGCATCTGTACAATGGACAAACATTTTTACGATTGAGACGTGCAGAAGTGGCACTTACCACTCCACAGTCCTATGCTGAGGACATGTAACGTGATACTGACGAAACCTGTGGGAGATCAGGGGCGATGAAAGAAAATTTTATACTTCGAGATGAATGTGTCTTTTTCAGGGGGTTCACTCTGTCCAGCTGTACATTGGATGACTTTAAGGGCCCCCTTTTTATTCCCACACAGCCACTTTATAATAACTTTTGGTAAATCCTAAAATTGCTAAATGAGGAGCTGTCTTAAAACTAGGCTTTGACCTTTGCCAACAAGGCATCACCTTCTGAAATCTGACCAGAAAGCTCATCAAGTTGCACCTTTACAAGCAGTGAAGACACATGGAAGTGTGTTATGTATAGTGCTGCAATCGATATGTACTTAGTGCATGTGAAGGACAAGGAGAGAGGATGTGCTTCCATTGATTTGTACAGATATTGAGATACTGGAGTATAAGCCTCTGCTAACAGCCTCTGTTCTTTTAGAAACAGAGGAGTGAGATTTGACCCCTGTGGGTACCAAGGGCTACTCCGGAGAGCCAAGCCGCACATCGTCTCCACTGCAAAAAATGTCTTTCTCAGTCTTCAAAATGTCTAAAGAGGCTTTTTAACTGTAGAAATGACAAAACATGATTGTGGTTCAAATTGTCACCAAGCCAAGAGATTCACAGAAGAATTTGTGTCTTTTTCAAGCCAAGCTGAATTATCCTATTGGTAAATATTTGCACTGAAACCATATTAGTGCTCCCACGTGTATGTCAAAGCTTTTGTCTTGTGCTCCTTTTTATACTCAACACAGTAATCATATTTTCTTACTTAAAGGGGCAAAAAGCAAAATCATACCCCTGCAAGGTTTGGTGCGGTGAAATGCCTATGGACCAATACAAAGTGTGTCATTAGTCACACCTCCCTCTACCTCTTCCCCCCACTCAACTTGTCTGAAAACAAACATGCAAAGTGCAAACAAACTGAACAAAACAATATCACCATTTAGCGGAACACGTTAAAGTAACTTATATGATTTGGCTGTAGCCCCTTTAACTCTCCAAGTGCTCGCCACTTTGGAAATACAAGATCAATGATGATCCGGGGTCAGTCCCTTTCTTTATCCGAGAACTTCTTCACCAACGAACATTGTTTCTTTTTTTGTTGTCGGATACTACTTGTCTTCAGATGAACATTTAGTTTTGCTCTCCACAATTTCATTTTGAAAGGACACGCTACCATTATTTGTTTTTTGTAGCTTTTCATGGGGTGGGAGCGCCAAGAGAAGGGAGGAGGCAGCGATTCACATGAACATTAATGAATGCTGGACAAGCTGGTAAACAAGGCCCGGATGATTAACACAGAGATATATATGTAGCTTACATAGCCACTATTGAAATTCTTTCAATCGGATGTACAGCTTTTACGCTAGGTTAGATATCTTCAGCACACATTTAAGGTTGACTTAATAGCTTTATGATTAACATTTGATGTTACTGTTAGACGGACAAAAAAACTAAGACAGACAAGAGATGCAATCACTAACAGTAATGTCAAATGGTATTCCTGCAGCTTTAAAATTGTCCTTGTGGAGTTTCTCACACTCCTCCCAGTCGACACACCATGCAACTAGCAGTGTAATCGTTTCCCATGACAATTCTGTTTGGTCTCCACTGAACTTGATGGTGGACGACTCCGACTCTCCCAAACATTGGCCTCTTTCATGCTGTTTGAAGTTGTTTTCCAAACTTTCTTTAAGGAAAAAAGTGGAAAGCAATCCACCATTTCCCCTCGGGGAAGAATAAAGTTTATCTAATCTAAACTTGTTCTATTCTCCACATAGTGTCCTATAATAGCGGTCATACCAATTGAGAGAAAAAAGTAGGGCACTCAAAATGACCCACAATGCATCTTGAAATGTAGTGAGCATCAATGATCACTAGACGGGTCAATATAAACGTCATTGCATTGCGGGCTGGTGCTCTAAGTGGCACAAGTGACACAAGTGTCAAATCAGGTTTAAAAAAAAACAAAAAAACTCGTCAAGATCATTCATTTAATTTATTGAATAAACATGCAACAAAGAAAAAAAAACATTATAAGAAAATAGAGAAGTTTCATATGAGTTAGTTTTGGAACAAATGGTTGCCAAACTAGTTTGGCTGCCAATAGATTACGCAATAGTTTCATCATGTGAAAAAGATCATTTCTTTCCCCAAAGCTACTCCATGTTTTATTAAAAAAAAAAAAAAAAAAAAAATATTGGAAAAAGTTATTAAAATTGTATTTTAGGATGATTTCACTAAAATGATTTTTTTTTCAAAATAGCTGTAAAGCAAGGAAATGGTCCATTTGAAGATTTAATAACCTGTTAATATTAATATTTCTTGCAGTGGATCCTAACCACAGAAAATCAATCCATCACCACACGCACAGGAAGGAAGCCTGGCCTGTAGAGAGATACTGGTCTTAATGACATGCCTCTGTGTGTCTGGACCAGAGGGGGAAGTAACCGGATATTTAAACAGAGATAAGAGTGTGTGCCAAAGGGGCCGGGATTGGATATGAATGAAACCCCATGGCAACCGGCCGGGGCTATCGGATATGGAAAAGTAAATAGTAATGCAGTCGTAGCATGTTTTAATGCTGTAAATTAAAAGCTCATGTAACATTTATGAGAGGATGATGTATATAGGGGGGGGTTACCGTCTGCCAAAATTTCATTAGTGATTTCCTCTATGCTTTTAGTGGCAAGCTTGATTTAAACCAAGACTTGGAACATACACTTTTGGCTCATCAGGATGTGTGAGCTGAAATTAGACATTCATCGCTGCCATATGAAGATGGGGGAGGTTAAAGCATCTTCTCAGACTGGGGGGCGGGGAGTGAAGAATACATCTGTCGGTTCCTTTTGAAACAAATTTTCTTCAAAGAAAAAGAAACTTGAACACTTTCTGTTTGTCCATCAAATACAGCATCCCCACAACTTTTTGTGTTGGTAAAAACACATTGCACCTTTTGCTAATAGCAAATATTTCATCTGCAATAATGGCATTAAATTCCCCCAGAAAACAGGCCAGAACTTGTTTTATCCACCTGTGGGTTAAACAGTAAAAGTTACTTGCAGTTTTACCACAGTCTGTATCACAGCTGCAAGGCTTGTGGGTCTGTTGAAGCTACTGTGTGGGGGAATTATCTCTGCAGCTTATCTCCCTGTCTGAAATGTGTAAGTTCACATCAAATGTGACATTTGTCATCAAAGTGAAAGTTTTTTTGCTGTCTAAAGCTTGTTACATACTCCGCAAGAAGCGAGAACTTTGTTCCTGCTCTCGAGGCCGCAAGAACAAGAAATACATTTTTTTTTCGTCAGGTCCATTCACACACCACGAGAAGCTTCATAGTATGTTTGCTGTAGTATGTTGCATGTTTGCAGTGGGAGGGATCACTGCAGACGGCGATGCCTGCTTTATGGGCTATGAAGCCGGTTATTTCATATGTAACGAGAAACTTGTGCACATGTGTTCGTGTGTTTTAATGCCACATGTAAAAATTTTTGTACTCTCCCACCACCTCAATCGGCTGTTTTATCAAAACAATCCATTTGACCTGCAACCTGCGTATTAACCGCGTCCACTTCCAATGTCCAACCAATCACAAGATACTTCCTCAAACCCCTCAAGAAAAAAATTCTGCCAGCCTGAAAATGTCGAGAGCTATTTGCAAACACATACGCGAGAACAAAATGACTAGTCGAGACTAGCTAGAGGTTGTATAGATGACACACAGAAGTTGTGTATGTGCGACACATGCACATACACAACAAATTACTTCTCGTGGAGTATACAACAAGCTTAAGCTGTGACAAGTTTCCCGTAACTTTCAAAAAAAGATCTTTTCAGGAAATCCATTCTCACTTTTTTTAGTTGTCAGTGCAGCAGGTAAACATGTTCAAAGTGTCTATTATTACATGAAAATACTTTGTGCAACTAAGCCAGAAATCCTAACTTCCAAATCACTGTTAGTGCCTGAAACTAACCATGAAACCTTGTTGCCTAAACCTAAGTTACTGTGATGTATAAATGCAAGCAAACGATAAAGATTTTCTTTTGTTGTACTGTCTAATTCAAAACAGGCTTATTTTGTGTTTTTTGTTTTGTGTGTTTTAAAGTCAGACTGTGGTCACTTTTCATGGCTTTCTGGCCAGACTGAACCCTGGACTCATTTGATTGATCTCTGTCAAACAGTTCCAGCTGACATGCAGAGACGACTGTGTCTCTAAACAGTGTTGCACTACAAGCCAAACAGATCCTGATGATTCAGCCTGTTTTACTCACTTGAAGAGACTTAGTAGTAGCCTCCATGTACTGAAAACACCATAAATATGAGGTTTCTTGAGCTTTGCAAATGAGTCAATGTTCCATTTTTTTGGAGGGTGCACAATTTAAACTGCAGATTTCATTTTGTTTCAGACTATTTGCGTGAGTCTTACAGAGGTAACTTAGCTCAAAGGAAAAAAAAAACATGATAGATGGCAAATTTAAAATAAAACAAAAAATACAAAAAGAAATAACGTTTTATGGCAATCTGAACCATCATCTTTACTGGTCCAATTCCCTACTGCCAACCTAAGACACTGCTGACAGGTCATAAAATCCAGAAATGACTCAGTTGTATTTTATAGTTTAAATTGCTGCAAGCAGTTTATGATGCCATAATTGGTATGATTGACTTCCTATGAACAAGAATATATTGGCAAGAAGACTCCCTTTGACCAATAAACATCATGTTGCTTTCATTTCCACTTGTTTTCCATGCATTACAAAATGTGTTTTAATTTGTTTTCAATGTTTCAAATATAATGAGCCAGTGTAACAACATAAAAATTGGAGGGGTGGCAATATACAGATTTCCTCACAGTACTTGATGTATTCTGTGAAGCAGAGCCCGTTCCAGTCCGTGGATTCATGCAATCCCTTAAAGGTGCTTTACGTAGCTTTCTATCATGTGCATTTGTGGAGCCACTGCTGCCCAGCAACGCTCCGAGGCTGAGAAACTGCACTAAACAACTTTTTCATCTGGGACGCTGTGTGGCGTCGCAGCAGAGTTTTGCTTCATGCAAGATGGATGGATTAGCCGTCCATACGGGGACATAACGGGATGAATGGCAAAAGTTCTGTTGTGTGTCTTCAATACTTCACTGGCTTCGGGAGTGTACTTCCTTAAAGTTTCTTTTGAATCTGGCTGCCATTGGACAACAAGGACATATTCCGAGTTTGGGCAGACAAGGTTGTGGTCTGCTCTGCCAGGGTGGAGAGCAGTGGCACTGTAGGTGACATTATTTGTATGCAGCGGGTCTATAGTTTTATTATCTCTTGTGGGGATTTTTGTGTCGGTCAACTTATTTCTGTGAAAGAAAATGTTGATAATAGGTGTAATGTGGCAGTGAAAATTCGAAAACATGCAACTGCTTTGTTCTCTATGTAGGCCGGACCTGAAATCAGCACCGTTTCTAGCCTTTAAAAACACCCTGGGATGAGAAAAGACCAGATGTAAATTTTGATGCTTATGATATGTTTTCAAATAAAACAAAAGCATCAAATAGACAAGAGAGTAATACAAAGATTTAGATTTAAAGTTTAAAAAAAAAAAGACAATGCTGTTCCTGTTGCTTTTCTTCCACTGACAGCATCTTTGTCTTTCCCTTTACTCTTTACTTGCTCTGTTTCTCTTGTTCAACCAGAGAGCAAAACCAACAACAAAACATAAGCAAACAAACAAACAAAAAACATTAAAATGGTTAACAGTAAATTTAAAAAAAGAAAAGTATTCATGCTAACTTGAGATTGCTAGTTGGCTAGCAGTTCGACAGCTGGTTAAACAGAAATGCAGTGTAAGCCAGAATGGATTTCAGCTTTTGTGGATCATTATTTTAGTTTTCAAATATGATTTTATTTTTAAATCTAATGTCCATATAACATCCAGTTGGACTTACAAAACTAGCTTATTTGCTGGTTTACTGCTCTCTGCACTGCTGTTCTTTGCATGTGCACCTACAGAGTGACCTGATTGGGGAAATGAGATAGATGTGTGTTTTTGTCACTAACGTAGGGTAACGTGACACCCAGTAACAGTGCTGGTCAGACCCCCTCCATCCTTTTGAGCCAGCTCTGCAGCATAGTGCCAATGGTGAGTGAATGAAGGTGTCAACGTGAGTGCAGGTGTGCGTGTGTGAGAGAGAGTCTGTGGCCAATGGAAAGCAACAGAGCAGAGCAACAGGAGGAAAAGGTGTCAGTTAAGTTTAACGGTAAATGAATTGTTTTGGCTACATGGTGCTAGACTCAAAACATCCTGGGCTGAAGCCCCTTAAAAATCCGATGGCGACTCTATTGCCTGACATCATATAGAATGTATCTCTCCCATCACGGTTTTGGTGATAATGCTCCCAAATAATGCAGGTTTAGCTATAAGAAATGTAGTTTGTTGCACGTTTGATTTATTATTAAGTTTTTGTAATCATTATCCCTGCTAGAAGATTAGACTAAATGTCATTTTTAACTCATATTCTTGCGCGAGCGTGTGTTAAGATTTCTTGTTATCTTTTTTTGTGTTTTACAAATCCACTTTCAGGAAATATGACCATGTGAGCTGAGAAATACAGTGTTCACAACAAACTTTCCCATGGCAAAGAGGATGAGGCTTAGAGAAATAACAAAGAAATATCACCGTGACGGTGGAATGATCAGATTCCAGAGAAAGTAAGATGGCTTGAAGAAAAGAACATAATTAGAGGAAGTAGAGGTGAATCTGAATAAAGGGGATGAAGGCATCATGAAGACTATTCAACAGACGGGCTTTCAGCATCATCTCCTGTCAGTGGCCCCCACACACAGACACTCCATCCGTGTTCCATACACTTCCAGCTATTGGCAAGGCTGCAGTCTAACCTCCGCTGGCCCTGGTATCAGGTAATGCTCCGCAAAAGGATTTGTGGCAACTGGATCCTTTTGGCGTAGGCACAGGAATTTTCATTACAATGATCTTGGGTGTGGTGCTCCAGGAATGCATCTTCACTAGGAAGGAGAGGGACACACTAGCTGCGTTTACACAGACAATGATTTCATCTGTACCACTGGAAGCAGTCTGGTCAGAGATTCAAGCTGACATGTTTACATGGATACTAAGGTGATACAACGATCTGATTAGTTGTATTTTATATGATAGACAGATTTAATATGATCAAAATTCTATACAGACCACTTGTAAGTCATGGTGGGCCACATTGCCTTTACAGTCTGCTGCTTTGTCTAATCTCCCCAGTCCTATGTTTTATTTTTTTTCTCTAAGAATCTCTTTATTTTCTTTTAAATGCGATGATGTCTGTATGTTCGAGCGATGATCTAATTTATTGAAACTGTCATATTGACATAGCTTTATTACATTCCTGACTGTATATTTTGCTCCATTTTTGCTTTTTTTCTTTTGTTCAGTGTTTTGCACAGTGCATTAATTTTATAATTTTAAAAATTGCTTGTCATATATAAAAGCAAGTTTTTGTTGGTAAAATAGGTAAGATAGACAGATAATTCCTGAAACACCACCTCAGAAACATTTTGTGTGCCATTTCAATTTATTTTATATTGTTTTTCCAATTTTGAGGGTGTTTAACAGTATTAAAGCACATCTGACAACAGTACTTGCTATAACAAAAAGTATATGTAAGAGCAATTAAAACAAAACAAAAGCAAACAAAAAAAACCAAAAACAAACAAACAAAAAAAAAGAATATATATATATATATATATATATATATATATATATATATATATATATATATATATATATATATATATATGTATATATATATATATATATATATATATATATATATATATATATATATATATATATATATATAAAGAGAGAGAGAGAGAGAGAGAGAGAGAGAGAGATGTAGATATATAAAACACAACACCCCAGTGCAATGATTGCTCAGATCAGGGATCATCAAATGATATATTACACATTATACATATTATTATACTATACATATATGTAATGTCTTGAGGAATTTCTTACCTAATACAATGTGGCACAGGGTCACTTATTACTTTCAGTATAAAGTGGTCATCAGTGTACAAAGTGCATTGTAGGTAGATAGCTACCGAAATGAATACATTATGTTATGCATAGAGACAGAAAGTGAACGTGAGAAATCCAAAAAAGCAACAAATGCAAACTGTGCGCCTTTAAACATTACAGCTGCCTGTTGACTTGCCACAATTTATTGTAACACAAAAGGGACAATATCGGATTGTAATTCAAATTTACAACAAATGGCTTCCACTGCAGTTCTGTCTGCTTGTTGAAGCAACCCGGAGGTGTGTATTTTTACTGTAGAAAATGTAATACACTTGTAATAAAACTTACCACTTTGTGTCGATTAATTAAAAAACCATGGAGAACTGATTTGACGTTCTTGTGGTCCTGCTTTGTCCCAACAAGTGTGTGTTAATTTGGTCAAACAGTACATTTTTCCTGAAAAACAAACAGACAAGAAAAACAGTTTCTTTAGCAAGTGAATGCGTTAACTGAGAACTGACAAGCAGGCGACCGTGGATGAAAGGTTTTAACGAGTGCAGGTCACAATTTTGGCGGGGTGGGCTGCTGGGCTCATCGGGTACGGCTCAGGAATTACTTCCACAATTGCAAAGTGAAAGCCGTTCTTGGGGTGGGCAACAAAGAGCTCTCTGTCTGTGGAGCGCCTTTTGGCCTGGGAGAAATACTATCTGCTGCCATGCTCCCCCCACGCACCCACCCCGGACCCCCTATCCTGTCTCTTGTGCTGATGACAAAAGGGCCGAGTGGGCAGAAAGCCGTGCCAGTGCCACATCCCGGAGATCTATTGCCAATTGTTGCGGTTAGCCCTGAAAACTTGGATGAGAACAAAACAAAACAAGTTAAAGAAATAACTTAAACTTTCTCTTTGCTGTTGTTCACTATGAAACACAGAAAGCATGGAATTAGGAATATAATTTTGTTTGACAATTATCAGAGTGCAAGAGGGAAAATTCATTTAGATAAGCTCTGCATCAACTTGCAATATCGGAACTGGTTCTAAAACATAATGGAACAAACAAAGATCCGTGATGCAACTTTTCTTAACATAAAGTATAAAAACACCTTTGTGTGATAAATATCTGATGTGCCATCTGGAGAGCAACTTCTGTGACACTATTACAAAGTTCCTAAACATCAAATTCTGACTCTTTAAAGAGCAAACACAAAATATCTTGTTTAAGTCCTTCGGGGATTTGCAAGAGAACATAGCTAAAGCACCAGCACAGCTACTCAGATTTACTCAAAAACACTTCCTACCAACCATGAGATGGATCTCAGATCTATAGTGGTGTTTGGGCATTTTTTTTTTCTTTTTTTTTAAACCTGGACCCATAAACGGCCTCATCACATGCTCTGCACTGGTGAGATAAGCAATATATGACACCAGCTCCATTAGATCCAATTAGCAGTCCACAGCCTTGCTTTCAAAGTCATTACATGAAGAGAAGAGATGGTGCTCCTAATCGCTGTGGAATCTGAAAAGATCCAGGAAAAAAATCTCACCTCCCTCCCTCCCACTTAAGCTTTTCCTCTTTGCAAATGTACAGATGGTAACAGCTGTCTGTTGTCGAGCTTGGGAATGTGCAGCAACTGGAAAAGCATTTTAAAATCTGCTGTGCAAGGTGACATGTGACATGCTTTTTAGGAGCTCAGTAGGATTTGCTTCGAGAATGTTGGGTAACACCGGCTTTAATCGTAGCTTTATGGGCCTTTTTTACATTGTTTTCAATGTTTCATTCATAATTATAAGAATGTCGCAGAAAGAAAACTGATTCAACAAACCTGCTCTAGCAGCGCATTGGCTTTCTTGTTTGTTTTTTTCCAATCAGCTTACTTTAACAACAGCTGGATTCATGAAAGAACTACAAGTATTAACAGGTTTGCACATTTATGCTCTATATTAAACATGCATATGAGGAGTGCTTCTGTCACTCCTTTATTTTATGTGTATTTCAGCTCATTCGTTTAGTGCATTCAATTCCAAATGGAGCAATATCACCACAAATTTAAAGATAGTGTTGCATGGTGTTGCTCACATGCAACCAGTAAAAGGAGCAGACAAGAAGAAGCCATTATATGTTTATGGCTATGCCACCACCGTCAACTGCACTGCCTCATTTTGTATCTGAGAATGTTTATCATCATCATTGTCATGTGTTATTCTGCTACTGAAACTGATATTTTGTACTGAACTCAAATGCATGTATGGCCATGACTATGGCAATGTGTAGCATGCATGAGAGTATCTTGGTTTTGATGTTTGACATTCATTTATTTGTTTGAAATTGATAAATTGATATATTTAATATATGTTTCACATGAAAACCTCTACAATTTCTGTGAAATTGTGAAATGATAATCCGATTTAACTGTAACCTTAACTGTAAGAAAAATAGTGAATGAAACGGATTACACAATTCACAATAGTGTAAGTCATGATCATGTTCTTCTAATAACAATTCAAAACAAAGATTCTTAGCTGAGGAAACCTTTGTATGGAATCTTTTCAATTCTTCTCTTCTCAATTCAATACCGTGTACTGAGCATGTACTGAGGAAAAACTCCCTTTTAACAGGAAGCAGAACCTCCAGCATTGCTAAACTTAAGCTTGTTACATTCTCCACAAGAAGCAAGAATTTTGTTCTTGCTCTCGATGCCACAAGAACAAGAAAAACGTCTGCAACGTAGCTGGCATCACTGTGGGGGGTGTTTGTGCTTTATGTGCAATTAACCAGGTTATTCCATATTAAATGAGAAACTTTGTCTGTGGCAGAGCAGGTTGTGCAATCGGCTGGGTTCGTGTGTTTAAATGCCACATGTTGTAAATATTTACGTACATTCTTACCACCTTGATCAGCTGCAGAAGCAGCAACTTTCCACCTCATGCTTTTCAGTGTTTACCACACCCACCTCAAATGTCCAACCAATCAGGCAATACTTCTTAAGAGCTTGGAGAAGAAAGTTCTGCCTGCCTGATGTGTTGAGAGCTCTTCAGTCACAACCATGAGAACAAAATGACCTAATTTTCTTATTGGGGGTCCTGAGAACAATACAGTTCTTACTTCTCATGGAGTGTGTAGCAGGCTGCCTTGACCAGTTTGGAAATGAAAGCCACAGAAAAGAAAGGCTAACAGAAGGGACAACAGTAGAGTGACAATTATCTTTGTGGATGGTTAAATGCAAATAGGTAAAGAAACAATGTAATGTGCATGCCAGGCCTCTAATGGGCAGTAAAACTTTGCAATGACATGCCCAGCTGTGCATCAAATCCTTATAAGACCAGGAAACACAACAGTAGCATTGTTTGCCAATCTAGTGCATGTAATATCTTCACCAAAAGCATAAATGTTCTACTAGAACAGGTTTTGCTTCAACAGACCAAATAAATTAAGAAGCACTCAGAGAGTTCCGATTTCTTCCAAGCTATTATCTTTTTCTTGGCTAAAAATTGTAGGCATCTGTTTTTGAGTGGCAAAATGATTCTTGACTCCTGATGGGCAGACACAAGCTTGCGTCACAACCCAGTTGTCACATGACCATGAATAGTTCGCTGGTGAAAACAAACCCTGCATCATACCAGTGTCCATTCTAAAGCATGCCACTTCGTTTTATAGTTCTACGTTTTAGCTGCCATTTATTTTAAAATAGAAAATTATCCACAATTTTATGCAGTTATATTAATATCCTGCATGGCAAAGCCAGAAAAAGATATGAGCAGAAGCTAATGGTAGTAGGACTGGACAAATGCCTCTATGAAAGGAGCCTCTAACAAGACATACAGAGAATTTCACAAAAGCCACCAACAGATGTTTGTTATTGTTAGTCTAACCAGCCATTAAAAAACAGCCATAAATGTTAAACAGTAATGTCATAATAAAATTTACTGACCAGAAACAAAATGATCTGAACAAAATGTTGAATATTTACAAAGACTCCAAGGTGTGCCATCAGCACCGAGACACAACTAATAGCTGCCAACCAGATACCAAATCTTTCTGAGATTTTGTATCTTTTCAGTTTGAAGAATGAGCTGTTGTTGTCTGTGGAGCCAACTACAACACAACACAACACAACACAACACAACACAACACAACACAACACACACACTTAAAGGAAACTCTGAAAATCAATGGAAACTCAATAAGAAGATTGACTGAATCAACTAAATAGCTCTTAACAGGCCTCTGCAGAGCTGAATGATGTGGATGAGGAAATCCAGTCATCTGATTCAGGTGTGCTGGAGAAAGGATGCATGTAAATGTTGGTGGATAGTATATCTGCAGGACTGGCCTTGGGCACTCCTGTCATAACCACTTTATTCTAACTGGGGCACTTGTTGCTACTGTCTTGTTCTCATTTCTGCTCCTGCAGCGAGCTGTTTCCCACCAACTGTCAAATTGGCATTTTTCCATCAGCTGAGAGCTTTTTACAGGTTTACTTCTAATAATGTTGTCACATATTCTTAATAGCACAAATAGAGGTTTTCTGCTTAGTCATGCATAATTGCTTCAGATCCCTACATTGCAGCTGTTACAGATTATAAGTCACAGCATTCTAGTAAATGTCCAGCTTCTAGAGTTGTATGCCTATAAATAACTTTGAATCTAAATGCAGCAAAAAATTAATAAGATAAAATAACAATAATAAGTTAAAATAAATAAATAAATGTAAAACAACTAATGAAAATGTAAATACATAGATTTTATGAATGGCATGCATAAAAAATGAGGACACATTGGCTATAGCCCTATGAATATTTACAAATGTTCTGAGTCACTCCTCTGCAGTGAATGGGTAAGTTCCTTTTGACCACTCCTGGAGGGAGAAACCATGAGGCTTAAACTGGAGGATATCTGAAGATGACGAGGAGCAAAACACAGATAAGACATGCAGTTGAGCACACTTTACTATAACAAAACAACCCCCACTTTACCTCCTTCTCCCACTGCACCTCACCCTTCACCCCTCAGCCTTGAATCACATCCAAATCTTATACGTTCACAGGCTGGGGCTGGCCAACTTTCACAGCTGTCACACATTTTCAACAGATTCCACCAGCCCTAGATGAGGCCGGGGAGAAGACATTCCTTTGCCATTACACATTGGCTAAAAGGAATTACCGTTAACATATGATATTGTGGAAGTGGGAAATTTGCCACCACAACCTTGCCCAAAGCACTCCGGAACTCAGGGTCATGGATTTATTATCTCAGATGGCCCTCAGAGGTCACAAGGGGCTGTTTTTTTCCTCTTTCACTGTTCCGGCAAAAACCCCAGCAGCCCCAAGTGTGCTATTCATTAAGTACACTGTGTAGCTTTGTGTGTATGTGTGTGCAAATGTGCGTGCGTGTGTGTGCATGCATTGGGAGTCAGTTGGGGAGTGGGGAGTTACTTGCCGGGGTGGGAGACACATGTTACTGGTGCGCCACGGGTATTTGTCATAGGAACGGCATGTCTTGTCAGACTGAGAGGCCATTCCCAGCTGTTTGGTTGTAGCAGCGTGACCCCCCCCCCCCCCCCACCCCCCACAAAATCATGGTCACATAAACAGGATGCCTACAATGTATAATTACACAACTGTGCAGAACAAATCTGAGTTTATCACATATATATATATATACAT